>NW_021827650.1:0-10031 GCF_006345805.1 Octopus sinensis
CCCCAGCATGGCCGTAGTCCAAGGACTGAAACATGTAAAATATTAAGAGGAAAATACATTAGTATTGGCCCAGCTACTACAGGGGTCATAAAAAATCCGTTTAATATTCTTAATTCAAGTCAGTATTATTATATTTACAGAGAGCTTAAGAAATAAGCTAACTAGGAGAGTAATTATTCCATGTAATTTTATGCATTTGAGTGAGTATTAGCCTATTCTAATATAGGGTTAACAAAAATAGCTGTAATAGTATATATTCAAAGGCGGCGAACTGGCAGACACGTTAGCACGCCGGGCGAAATGCTCACCTGTATTCCGTCTGTCTTTACGTTCTGAATTCAAATTCCGCCGAGGTCGACTTTGCCTACATCCTTTCGGGGTGGATAAATTAAGTACCAGTCGCGTACTGGGGTTGATCTAGTCGACTGACCCCCTTCCCAACAAATTTCGTGTCTTGTGCCTAGAGTAGAAAAGAATACTGACAGAAGTTTAAGGCGGTGAGCTGGCAGAATCGTTAGCACAGCGGGCGAAATGCTTGGCGATATTTCGTCTGCCGTTACGTTCTGAGTTCTAATTCCGCCGAGGTCGACTTTGCCTTTCATCCTTTCGGAGTCGATTAAATAAGTACCAGTTACGCACTGGGGTCGATATGATCGACTAAATCCGTTTGTCTCTCCCCTCTGTGTGTAGCCCCTTGTGGACAGTAAAGAAATAAGTACTTCGTCTGTCTTTACGTTTTGAGTTCAAATTCCGCCGAGGTCGACTTTGCCTTTCATACTTTCGGGGTCGATAAATTAAGTACCAGTCGCGTACTGGGATTGATCTAATCGACTGACCCCTCACCCCGCCACAAATTTCGGGCCTTGTGCCTAGAGTAGAAAAGAATAGTATATATATACAAGTGGGTATTCACATATTTGATATAGGGGAGTATAAAGGGCGCAAACTAGAAGTAGATTATTGGTATTCTTCTTTTGCACCATGTTCAGAATTTAGCATATAAGCGACCATGTTCTGCTAGAATTCTCAGTTCCTTGTTCTCTGCAGCAGTTCCACTTTCTGGTGTTTAATGCCTCTTTCTTACAACCAGTTCGTTAAGTTTGAGATCAATATCATCCGTCCCCTTTCTCTACTTCTTTACCTTTGAATCTTTCTAGGCATCGCTAAATTCTACTGGCTCTCTTTCCTCGTCATATGACCAAAAATTCTCGATTGCTTGGTCCTGTTCTCCCAAAGCAGTTCCCTATTCATCGCAGCCCGGGTCATCACTTCTTCATTAGACACTTTGCCTAGCCATGTTATCCTATCTTCCAATATTCTCTTTAAGAATCAAATTATGTGATAAATTATTCTATGCACACAACACACACACACACACACACACACAACACACACACACACACACACACACAACACACACAACATACACACACACACACACTTAATTTTTTCAATATCTGTTCACACACGACAGACACCCTGGAAACCTGGAAATACGTATAAAACTACTAGTGAATAGCCCAGGATAAAATTGTAGGCGGACGAGCTTTATAATCTTCCATACATACATACATTCATACATCCATTACATGTGGTGTGTGTGTGTGTGTGTGTGTATACGAATGGTTTTGTTAGCAATGTTGAGTTTTACATCCTGTAAGTAATAATAATAATGGTATATATCCTAAGTTAAAGCTTATGCGATCACTGTGCAATGACTAAGGAAAATAGTCTAATAAAGGGGCCTATAAGCCCTCGACAAAAAAAAAAAGGTTTTCTCGTAAGTGCGGGACTCGAAACCCACATATATATATATAATATAATATATATATATATTATATATATATATTCATCTGCTTTATCCAAAAACTCTTGACTAACAGTTACATGAAACTCTGAGTAACAGTTTGTGAAGTATTTTTTTTTGCCTTTAATAAAACAGTAATTATAAATCTGTGTGTGTGTGTGTTTTTGTGTGTGTGTGTGTGTGTGTGTGTGTGTAGAAACAAGAAGACTGGTGTGAGCGAGTCTTTTTAATACATCAATTTATAATTGTTTTATTTGAATTTGGTCTCATGAATCTTGCCAGAGTTTGGCAAGATTAGTAAATGTCATAATATGGCAAAGATTGATGAGATCAAATTCAATGAAACAATTGTAAATTGATGCATTAAAAAAGACTCGCGCACACTCCAGTCTTGTTTGTAATTATAAAAACTCCTCGGATATTTATAGACTTTCAGACATATGTTTATATTAAAACAATCTTCAAATTACTGAATCTGTGGATGAGATTAATGCGGTTAACTCCCGGGGGTAACACCCAAAGAAAATTATATATGATATATATATATATTATATATATATATATATATATATGATGCTTTTTTTTTTACTTGTTTCAGTCATTGACTGTTGTCATGCTGGAGTTCCATCTTTAATTGTTTAGTCGCAGAAATAGACATGAAGATTCATTTTTTAAAGTCTGAGCCTTATTCTATCGGTCTTTTTTGCCTAATTGCATAAATATTGTGTGAAAAATCTTTGGATAGAAAATGTCGAAGGCTGTCTGTCAGACTCGAACCTATACTCCTGCCAACATCGCAGGCATTCTACTATTGGATCAAAGCAATATTTCGTATGTCTCTATCGATTTTAGAAATTTTATTCTGAAAATGAAAAAATTAGAGAGCTTTACTTTGGTCCAATGGTAAAATGCCTGTCTTGTTCACAAAAAGAATACTTTTTCCATACTTGCTTTTATTTAGCTTAATCTACTTTGAGCTCCACTGTTAAAAATGATGCAGTTCATATATCTATCTGTATGCATATATGTGTTTATGGCTTATAGCCATATCATGCTGAAAACACCGGTTCTCGTCTGATGAGCGAACTTAAGCAGTGTCGAGCCTAATTAGTACTTAGATGGATGACAGCTTGAGAAACATAAGTGCTGAAAGCATATCGACATTGTTAGAGGCAATACTCCAGAATGGCCAGAGCATTGGGGCTGAAACATATAAAAGAATATATATATATATACATACATATATAGGCAGAGGCGTCGTTGTGTGGCAACTTGGGCAAGTGTTTCTATTATAACCTCTGACCGACCAAAGCCTTGTGAGTGGATTTGGTAGACGGAAACTGAAAGATGCCCGTCATGTATACATGTGTGTGCGTGTGTGTGTGTGTGTGTGTGTGTGTGTGTGTGTGAGTTTGTCCCCCTACCATCGCTTGACAACCGATGTTCGTGTGTTTACATCCCCGTAACTTAGCGGTTCCGCAAAAGAAACCGATAGAATAAGTACTAGGCTTACAAAGAATAAGTCCTGGGGTCGATTTCTTCTATTAAAAAAAAACCTTTAATGGAGTGCTCCAGCTTTGCCGCAGTCAAATGACTGAAACAAGTAAAAGAATAAAAGAATGTCTTTGTCCAACCAGTCGCCATGATTGACCGCTAACTCCACAAGTTTTTCTATTCTCTCTCTGTTTCTTTTCCTGTTATTCCTCTCTGTTGAAGAGCGTAGGCTCGAAACGTAAAAGACTGTCTCACGATCCCGAGCGTCAAACTATTACACCTGCTTGTGGTTTATACAACTGTCTTCGTCTTTTGTTTTTCTGTAAATTTCAACTATACACACACACGCACGCACGCACACACACACACACACACACACACACACACACACACACACACACACACACACACTCACACTCACACACACATATATATATAATGAATCCAAACAAAGAAGAACAAACGAGAAAAAAACAACAACGCAAGGACGTGGTATAAGTACTGTATTATCAGACGCTCAAGAAAGGAAAGAAAGAGAATTTTACGTTTCGAGCAAAGTTCTTCAGAATTAGAGGAAAGTCCAAAAGAAGGGAAGACGGAGGAAGAAAATCGCCAAGAATACACATGTGGTTACATATATATATATATATATATATATATACATGACCCAATATCTACATGCTTTTATTTATAGCTTTATTTGCTTCGAGATTCATCGTTTCTAAAAAGAATTAGTTTACGTTCTCAAAGTGACATAATTCTTTTGATATATATATGTGTGTGTGAATATAAGTTTGTGCGTATGCGCGCGCGCATGTGTGTGTGTGTGTGTGTGCGTGTGCCGTCGTTAAGCTGAAAGTGTGGGTAAACGTCGTAAAATGATTTACAAAATATCCATTAATAACTCCTAAACAGTCGCAAGGTGGCAGTAGAAAGCAATTATATAACAGTATAATAAGTTATCTAATTTATCTCAACTAATTATGTCAATTTTAATGACAAGCAGTTTGACTAAATCATGACGGACTGCTAGTTATTGGATTTCTCAATGGGAAATAATTTGTTAGTCTAACCTGAACTTAATCTTTATTCATCTATCAATTTTTATTGAGAGAAATTAGTCTTAACCCATTAAGTCCCACTGTCCTATAAATAGGACACTAGATGACAACATTAAATAAGCTATATCACATTGTCTCAGTGTCCTATTTATAGGACACCGAGTATTTCAGTTTCTACTTGAAGTAAAGGGGTTTTAATAATTATTTTTTTCATTTTAACCCATTTTCAATCATCTGTAAAAATTTAAAAGTAACATTCAGAAATTTAAGTACTCTGGGACTTAATGAGCTAATTAACGATCAAAAACAAATGTGAAAAACTACCTATTATCGGAAAATTTGTACCTTTTTACTTTTAAAGTTTTAATAAGAATGAAAGATATCCAGAGTTATCCCCCATCGTTACTGTAATAATCAAATTCAGGTTGCAACAATAGTGTTCCGTTCTTCAACGAATATTTTTCTACTTAGTGTTCTTTTGTATTCTATGTATTAAATACATTAATACTAAAGTATGTAACTTAAATACATACTATTACAATGGATAAATATTTTAAAGCGGCGAACTGGCAATAACGTTAGCACGCCGGGCGAAATGCTTAGCGATATTTCATCTGTCTTTACGTTCTGAGTTTAAATTCCGCTGAGGTCCACTTTGCCTTTCATCCTTTCGGGGTAGATAAATTAAGTACCAATCAGTTGCGTACTGAGATCGATCTAATCTAATGGCCCCCTCACCCAAAATTTCGGGCCTTGAGCCTAATGTAGAAAAGAATGAATAAATATTTTTCTTATTAGGTTTTTTTCTTTTTATGCTTAGAGCATTGGGTCTATATACGGGCGATATAAAAGCTGGTTGGTTGGTTGGTTGGTTGGTCGGTTGGTTTCTCCAGTCAGGCGGAGAGATAGAAAAAGAGAGCAAAAGAGCATAAAAAGCCTGGGACGACTGTCATGTGAATTTCTGAAAATACACATTTTTTAAATAAAATTATGCTGAGGAAGGTCTTCGATGGATTCTGATTATGTTGATAAAATTTAGAAAAAATTATATCGTCGCAGGCGTGGCATTGTGGTAAGAAGCTTGCTTCCCAGTCACACGGCTCCGGGATCGGTGGCACCTTGTGACAGACAATGATAGATGTGTAAATAAATCAGTCGATTTGCGTGCGTGCGTACGTGTGTGCGCGCGCGTGTGTGTGTGTGTGTGTGTGTGCATGTGCGTGCGTGCGTGCGTGCGTGCGTGCGTGTGTGTGTGTGTGTGTGTGCATGTGTGTGTGTGTGTTTATAAACAAAGAAGGAGAGAGAGAAAAGACAAAACACGAGATTGTTTATCAGAAACTTAGTTATCAGATCTTACGTACATTTCATTAACAATTATTATATGTTGTAATCTATATAGCTTCAAATCTTCAAAGACGTGTAATCATTATACGTAACATTATTGGAATATTAAATTTTCGACAGAACTTACCATCATGGGAATATTCACGTACAAAGACACACAATAACTAAGTCTATGAAGATGGAGGATAAGAGGGGATACATTTTATAAGATAAAATACGTTACTTCCTACAACTTTTCTTGTTTACACTCAAATAGCATCAACCACAGCAGCAGCGATAATAATAATTGGTTCTAATTTTTGACAGCAGCTTTGAAGGGATGGGGGTCGATTACATCGACGTCAATGCTCAAGTGGTACTTATTTTAACGGCTATGAAAAAATGAAAGACAGAGACAACCTCGGCCGAATTTGAAATCAAATGTTAAAGACGGACTAAATAGCGCTAAACATTTTGTCCGGCATGCTAACGGTTCTGCCAGCTCGCCATCTAATAATAATAATAATAATAATAATAATAATAATCCTTTCTACTAAAGACACAAGGCCTGAAATTTTGGGGGAGGGGACTAGTCGATCACATCGACCCCAGTGTTTCACTGGTACTTAATTTATCGACTCCGAGAGGATGAAAGGCAAAGTAGACCTCGGCGGAATTTGAGCTCAGAACATGAAGACGGACGAAAAGCCGCCAAGCATTTTGTCCGGCGAGCTAACGATTCTGCCATCTCACCGCCTTAATAATAACGATAATAATAATAATAATAATAATGATAATGATAATGATAATGATAATGATAATAATAATGATAATAATAATAATAATAATACACTCTCTGAATCAACCGTAATCACTAAGGTAGATGAAAATAGATGTCTGAAAATTAAAGAAACCAGTATGAATGAACGTGACACTCTCCCAAAAATTCGCAATTCTAACCAAAACCTGAAATTAATTGGTAAAATCTGCCTTGCTCTTAAGGATATAATTTCAGCTAATGATGCTGATATTACAGATCGCAACCACCTGTACTATGCATCCGCGAAAATCTCAACGATTCTATGTGGCGAACAAGATCAGAAAACGACAACATTCGCAGAAAAAGCCTACTTGGTGTATTCAACACAAATTCAGCTACTTAAGTCTGACATAGAATGTTTAAAAAACCCTTAAGTTTGACAAAACTATCAAACCAACAAAAACCCGAAAATTAACGAAGAACATATATGAAAACCTGTACTTACCATCGATACCAACATAACAACTATCAAGCAAAAGGTATGTGCTAAAGCTGCTCACATAGCAAGGTTTGAAAAGCGCGTTAGATTCTTCAAGGACTTGTTCAAAAATAACCCCAAAAATGCTTTACAGGAAGATAGGGAAAATACCAGTTACACTAAAGTCTGTCCCATCAAAAGAAATGTATAAAATAGCTCCTACTCTGCGAAACGTCTTGTCTGTAAGTATGAGATCATGGAGGACCACACTGACTTTGAACAGTGACAATGAATCTCTCAATGTTGGAAATGTAAGAATTTCATGTGGCATTTTCCAAGGTAACTAACTCTTTATCAGCACTCTTCTTTTGTCAAGCCTTAATACCTCGCTCGATGATGTACAAAATGACTATAAAATGTTTGATAAAAATATAAATCATCTCATTTACATGGATGATTTAAAGCTCAAAAATTACATCTATATGATATATGTATTTGATACATTAATGTATAGGATACATTAAAACATTTTTTTTTAAGGATAATTGTAAACAGTGACGAAAACCACAAAGATCCTCGAGACCCTAGATGGCTAGAAAGCAAGGTCGACCCCGGCGTGATATGAACTTAGATCGTAAAGACTCGAATGGTAGAACTACCCAATGGCGTTTTGTCAGACGCTCTAACGATTTTGTCAATCACTAGAAATAAATACAACATAAAGAGAAGAAAGAAAGAGAGAGAGAAAGAAAAAAAGAAGGAAAGAAATAAAGGCAAGGGTTGGGGTGAGAGTGGCTGCAGAAATATTAAGTTTGGCTGGTATTGTAGCAAGTGTCAGTAAAAGAATACCCCGGGTAGCTGTGTAAGCCGGGTGGCGGTGTACATGTTCGATAGTGGACAGACAGCATATTGTCTACGGGGTTGCCGTAAGATGCATGCCAAACGTTGGAGACAATGGCGGCGTGGACAGTCGACATCTTGTGGCAGACAATGATAGATGTCTCTGTGTAAATAATGATGTCGTGTGAATATATATATGAGTTGTGTGTGAGATATATATAATATATATGAGAATATATATATATATATATATATATATATATTATATATATATATATATATATATACATAACATACACACACACAACACAATATATATATATATATATGTGTTGTGTGTGTGTTGTGTGTGTGTGTAACTATAGATTTGAGTGAGTCGGTTGTGTATATATATATATATATATGTGTGTGTGTGTGAATAGACGTATCGAATGTGGATGTACGTATATATATGTGTGTATACACACACAGGCAGACGCACACACACACATTACAGAAAGAGTATAACCACAGAGGTATATATCAGCACACCAAGGAAAGAATTCTTTGATATGTGTGTGTGTGTGTGCACAGGTTTAATGCGCGTGTATAGTTATGCGTATGAACGTGTGAAAATGCACACGTGTTTACATATATGTATGTATGTACGTATGTATGTATGCATGCATGCATAGAAGGGAAGGGGAGAGAGGTGAGGTGGGAGGAGGAGGAAGGGGAAGAGGAGAAGAAGTAGGAGTGTAAGTGAGACAGTAGTAGAGTTGCGTAAGAAGTGAGGCATATTGTGCCATAGGTGCCACAGTGATATTGACTTCATTTTATTGCGTTTGTTAGAAAAGGAAGTGGATCTGTAGTGTTATAAAAACACATCAACTAAAGAGGGGAGGTCTTTTCCGATGACGAAGACACAACAGCGATCAGATATTCACCTTATAGTCATATTTTGGTATTATTTAGTATAACATTAAGGCGGCGAGAATACTTTGGCCACCATAGGTAATGCCAAGAAACGTGGCACTCATGCAGGGAGCAGGCGTGGATGTGTGGTAAGAAGTGTGTTATTATTAAAGCGGCGAGCTGGCAGAAACGTTAGCACGCCGGGTGAAATGCTTAGTGGTATTTCGTCTGCCGTTACGTTCTGAGTTCAAATTCCGCCGAGGTCCTCTTTGCCTTTCATCCTTTCGGGGTTGATAAATTAAGTACCAGTTACGCACTGGTGTCGATATAATCAATTTAATCCATTTGTCTGTCCTTGTTTGTACCCTCTGTGTTTAGCCTCTTGTGGGTAGTAAAGGAATAAGTATTTCGTCTGTCTTTACGTTCTGAGTTCAAATTCCGTCGAGGTCGACTTTGACTTTCGTCCTTTCGAGACCGATAAATTAAGTATCAGTTGTGTAGTGGGATTCATCTAATCCACTGGCCCCACTCTCCCCAAATTTCAGGCCTTGTGCCTATAGTAGAAAGGATTATTTAATATAACATAATTAATGAAATCTACCAGACGTATTGGACAGACGACCAGTGGAGCCAGTGGAGCCTGGCATCAGCTAATACTCCGATTATATTCAGAGTTATCTCTGTTAATTCGAAGTATAATTTTGACTAAATATAAATAAAATAGTCAAATAAACTAAACATGTTGCTTAAGATTCTACATAATAATGATAGTGGAGATAAACATACAACAACTAAGACAGACACCAGTTGTTAATTATAAATAATACATTAGTGTGTTGCTGGGCGGGAACATATGTCTTACCGTAGAAAACTCTGTCATGCTACTGTTTAAAAAACAATATGTTTTGTCAGAAGATTGTGAAACGCAGCATATGTTCTTATGGCAGAGAACTGTGCTGTGATGCTGGACAACACTCAACCGAGCACGAATCCTAAGCATAAAGGAAAGGAGCAACTAACTCGAAGAGATGGTCACATTTACATTTATAAAGGAAGAAGTTACACGAGGCTGTTGAGGGAATATAAACCAAACACCATTGAAATTGGCAGATTGTCGTCGTCGGCGTTGTTGTTCGTTCTTCTTTAGTCGTTATTCAAATCTGATTGAACAGACCTACGAATGTGGCGTTCCAAACTGGCTACCTGGTATCTTTGATCTTCGGTGGCATTATTACTGGAAATGTCTATCTTCAGTTAAGTTGGAAAAGGAACGATTTGGTTCGATTGAGGGAGATTTGGTTCCTATTCTTAGTGGGGTCAAACGATTTCGTTTGGTGTTTTTCAGCTTAACCTTGTGTTGAGACCAAAATAACG
>NW_021827651.1:2500-9950 GCF_006345805.1 Octopus sinensis
TTTTTGTAAGCCCAGTACTTATTCTATCGGTCTCTTTTGCCGAACCGCTAAGTAACGGGGACATAAGCACACCAGCATCGGTTGTCAAGCAATGCTAGGGGGACAAACACAGACACACAACACACACACGCATATATATATATAATAGTATATATATATATATTATATATATATATATATAATATATATATATATATATACATATATACGACGGGCTTCTTTCAGTTTCCGTCTACCAAATCCACTCACAAGGCTTTGGTCGGCCCGAATATACACACCCACATGTGGAGGCACATGGCCTAGTGGTTAGAGCAGCGGATTCACGATCTAGGGATCGTGGGTTCGAATCTCAGACCGGGCGATGTGTGTGTTTATGAGCGAAGCACCTACGCGGTTCCGGCAGAAGGTAATGGCGAACTTCTGCTGACTCTTTCGCCACATATATATACGCGACGGGCTTCTTTCAGTTTCCGTCTACCAAATCCACTCGCAAACTTTGGTCAGCCTGCGGCAATAGTAGAAGACACTTGCCCAAGGTGTCACGCAGTGGAACTGAACCCGGAACCTTGTGGTTGGAAAGCAAGCTTCTTACCACGCAAGAAACAAAACTAACACTAAGACGGAAGATAAAAGTATATTTTTGTATACTTCCACTCTATTTAGATTTGAAGATTTTATTCTCCATTTTTTTCTTCACTGCAAATTTTTGATCAGGTCCTCAAACTCGGTCTCACGTAACACATCTGCTTCTATACTTAGTAGAGATAAGGTATCCAGCCTCCCAAGTTGCATAGTCGTTCTGATGGGATTTTTAGTATATTTCAACTAAGAGAACGAACGCTCGGCTGAGCAGTTTGTGACCATCGATGGTAAAATTATACGAAAGGCAATATCAACATTTGGAAAGGCAGACTCAATAATATTTATTTTAGCAAGTTGAAAGTGATTTCTTTTGTGCCGTAAGTCATTTACCATTTCTGTGGTACCCCACCACCACCACCACCACCACCACCTTTCCTTTGATGCCCTTAGCACGTGCCTGTTTTGCTTAATGGTTAATCCAGCGCTCCTTGTGCCTATAGCAGAGAAATCATTTTAGCGATTTGATTACAAGACAAACCATGTTCCACACACAAGCATCAACTTCCGTCTTTTATCGTTTTGCTTGCTTCAAGTCACAAGACTGCGGCCATGCTGGGGCACACTGACTCGAAGAATTTTTAGTCGAATGAATCGACCCTTAGTACTTCATTTTGTTAAGCCCGGTACGTATTCTATTGAACGCCTTTGTAGAATTGCTAAGCTACGGGGACGTAAACACACCAACACCGGCAGTCAAGCGGTGGTGGGAGATAAACACAAACACAATGACATACACACATATATATATATTTTATATTATTTAACACACACACATTGTGTAAATATATATATATATATATAATATATATTATATATATATATATATATACACACACACACATATACGTTCTCGCTTACGGTCTGGCGTTTGCTAAAATTTTCTTGAGAACATTCCTTTCTTAGTGGTAAGACCATAGCAGATCTACTTCTAGCATATAGATGTCCACGAAGTGGTCATCCCTCTTATATGTATGTAATATAATTTTTCTGTATATTCAGATTTTAATATGCTAGACCATTGGTTTTAAATTGATATTAATTAAATTAATATTCAATTTTTCACCCTTGTTATTTTAAATTTTAATTGAAATATATATATAAGTCATAAGGCTTTGGTGTGTTCGAGGTTTTAGTAGAGACTGAACTCTGAACCATGTGGTTGGGAAGCAAGCATCTTACCATCCAACCACGTCTGCGCCCGTATTTAGTTCTCTTTCATTAATAAAAATTTTAGTCTGTTATAAAGTGTCAAAATGTTTCGTCGCTTTTATTCAAAGTGTTGGTTAATCCCAAATTAGATAAATTGCAGTCGTGCCAGAAAATAGGCAGCAAAAGTACAGCAAATTCGTTTTCAAAGAAATAACAGGGACCGCAATTATGAAAAGTAAAAAAAAAAATATAAAAAGAGCATAAATTTAACATGTTTTGAATGTTATTAAATAGATAAAAACAAGTCTTCCATAACGACATAACTGTGTGTGTGCGTGCATGCGCGCATCTGTCCGAGCATATATGCATATAAACGTATACATATTACTACTATATATATATATATATATATATATATATATATGCCTATATATACTACACACACACATGCACACCTACAATACATATATACATACATTACGTATGTATGTATATATATATATATATATATATATATACATACACACATATATTACATATGTATATATGTAATATATATCATATATATCATATATATGTACGTACGTATATATATTTATATATATATACATATATATACATACACAAACTACATTTATATATTCATATATATATATATACATACATACGTATATGTATGTATGTATGTATTGTAGGTGTGCATGTGTGTGTGTAGGCATATATATATAGGCATATATATATATATATATATATATGTATATGTATATATATGTATATATATATATGTATATATATGTGTGTGTATGTCTATGCATATATATATGTATGTGTGTGTTTGTGTATGTATGTGTGGGTGTGTGTGTAAGAGTGCGAAGAAGGATGCTTAGTGTGTACGCGTTGATCTTACTTTCTATTCAAACGAATGAAATTTATTATTCATCACTGAATAATTCACTGTATAATTAATTAATTATTCAGTGAATTATTTTCAATGAGCACACAGGCATCCCCCCACACACTTCTCCATTTTACTATACACTTCTATTGTTATCAGGAGTCAGCAGGGGGCGCTGCAATTAGTCTGATAAGATCGATTGCATATGGATTCAAAATAATAAACTATTTCAGTTTGTCGTTGGACTGATGATGGCGGTGGCGTCGGCTTCCAGACAGTTGGATACGAAATGGTTCAATAGGTAATCTATTGGACGACTAATATATGGATCAGAGTTCAAATCCAGTCGAGCTTATGTTATTAATTTTGTTGTTGTTGTTGCTGATTGACTCAAGGTGAAACCAGATTGATTTGACGTATTATCGCAGATAATTCTGTGGTGAACATGACATGATTTTTGAAAGATTTTTCAGTCTTCGTTATTCACTACATTTACTCTAGTTTTAGACATTTGAGAGAGTTTTAGCGGTGCTCCAGCATGGCCACAGTCAAATGAATGAAACAAGTAAAAGTAAAAATAAAAAAATAAAAGAAGTATACCAGTGCATCCCAACCTTTTTTCCTCCAGGAGTCTCTTTTACTTCCCAGAAAAATGTATACTCCTCCGGTGGTTAGAAAAAACAACAACATTATTTTAGATATTTCATAATTGTATGCTCTCCTTAAAGAATTAATCACACTAGGGCATTAGAACAGCACTATACTGTAGCAAACAGTCTTCACACAGAATGCTTGGCTGGAAGGATTGGTTTGGCTCGGCTGAGTATCGGTGCAGTATGCTCGCTGTAAAAAAATAAGATTTTCACAATTCCACGTCCCGATAAGAAAATAAAAAGAAAACAAATCTAGATCTCACGCCCGACTATAATTTTACCAGGCCCCACCGTTGGGGCGTATGTCCCACGTTGAGGATCTCTGATTTATGCCCTCAAAACTTTCAATTTCATTCTGCTGCGAAAAATAAGATTTTCACAATTCCATGTCCCGATAAGAAAATAAAAAGAAAACAAACCTAGATCTCACGCCCGACTGTAATTTTACCAGGCCCCACCGCTGGGGCATATATCCTACGTTGAGGATCTCTGATTTATGCCCTAAAAACTTTCAATTTCGTTCATCATACAATATTATAATAACGATATTTTCTTAAATGAAGATTCATTTAATGGCAGCTGACGAACACGTTATGAATAGGTATGAGAACGTTTTAGGGATTTACTGAATTAATACTAATTTCATAGAACATAGGAGTGGATTTTAAGTTGGAATTTTTGAAGGGATCTAAGTAAATGCTGTAAGGCATACTGTACCGTTACCCATCAATTCTATCACTTCATCCTATAACAATATCAATGAAAATGATTATGACGACGACGACGATGATGATGATGCAGAGGGGGGAAAAGGGCAAGAAGGAGGATGAGGATGGAGACGATAATGTAAACGATGACGGCGGCGGCGGCGATGGTGGTGGTGGTGGTGGTGGTGGTGATGATGATGATGATGATGATGATGATGATGATGATGATGATGATGATGATGGCGACGATGCCGATGATGGCGACGATGCCGATGATGATGATGATGATTATGACGACGACGACAACGATGATGATGATAGCAGCGATGACGAGGACGACAACGACAACGTCGATGACGATGACGATGATAATGCTGATGATTGTCATCCTCATCGTCATCATTATAAACAAAAAAAAAAAAGAACGAGAAAACAGCAGCCCTGCCAATCCAGACAGCCATTAATCTTCACTAGGATCTGATTGCTGAATAGTTTTGGCAGTTCTAATTCCAACACAAGTGGTTTTGTCTAATGAAAGAAAGATGAGAGGACAAAACTCAGACGATAGCACTGCGAAGTGGTGGTGGTGGTGATGGTGATATTGACGGTAGCGTAAGGGGGTGGTGTTGGTGGCGATACTTGTAGTGAGTGGGGTGGTGGTGATGGCGCTTGTAGCAATGGTAGTAGCGATTGTTGTGGTGGTGTGGGCGGCGGTGGCTGTGGTGATTGGTGGCGGTGGTAGTAGTGATAGTGTTGATGTAGTTTGGGGATGTCTGATAAACTGGCTGGATACAAGTAGTTCAAACTGAAGTCACTGTCATCTTCTGGAATGATAAGAGAGACATCGAATCAATTTTTCAAGATGTTCTGCTTATATCTATCTCATACTTTTGCATCTTTTTGTCAAGGTCTACCAATCTATATGACACCCTTTAACCTCTGGCTCCCTACCCAACCCTATAAATACACAAAAAAAATATCAAAGTGTATATTTCTCTAGAAATGTACTCTAACACTCGTGTCAAACTAGCCAAAATATTCTTTATTAAGAATAAAGGAAATAAACATATAAATCTATGTGAATGTCTACTATATTTATACACACGTATATTTGGGAGAAGGGAGCCGTTATTTAAAATAAAACCAGTATTGTATTGACATTCTTTTTTTATCGGTGAAACAAAGACGAAAGGTAAATTCGATCCCAAAAGAATTAGAACTCAGAAACATAAAAGAAAGTAATCAAGGCACTGTATTGGTTTCAAATTTTGACTCAAGGACAAGTTCGGGCCCGGTGCTCAATAAGTCCTTATTTTGTCGATCCCGAAAGGATGGAAGGCAAAGTCGACCTCGGCGGAATTGGAACGTTAAGACGGACGAAATGCCGTTAAGCATAATGTAAGAAGTCTTGCGAAACATCACTGGCACTGCCTTCCTTTTTAGCCTAAGAGATGAAAAAAGAATATATAATTCTCAGACGGAGTTAGCGTGTCCACAGAATATGAAAGCTGGTATTTGAATTACATATGGAACCCATCAGGAGAGCATTCGCAGTTGCAATTCAGCCAATTTTATTTGCACCCCTACAGATGAATTGCAGTTACTCTCTTGACAGAACTTGGTGATCCTGACCGTTGATCTTTTAGGATTCCTCCACTCAGCATCAATGAAAGAAGCATCATTAGCTCAGTTGAGATCTTCTGCTAACTCTTCACAATCTGCCATGCTGCAGTCCCATGACTTTGCCGTATCCTTGGCAGGGTGGCTGAAGAGGTGCTTTACCTTGCCAAAGGGCAACCAGTAATTATGCAGGGCGTGGTCATCACTTCACAAAGTATTCTCAAAATACCCACATACCCTTTTCACCAAGCTATTTCATTCTTATTCTACCTCACCTCTCTCTCTACCCTCTCACATAGCCAGCTTTCACAATGCCATCTCTGCAGTCCCATGAGTTTGCCGTATCCTTGGCAGGGTGGCTAAACGAATGCTATGCTTTGCCAAAGACACACGCAAAGTTGACCTTTTCGGATTGGTAAAAGAACTCAAGACGCACGGACTCTGTGGAGAGCATGGCACAACTTCACCTTCTATATTACAGACCCGTACAACAAGAATTACCCAAATGTGTTACATTCATAAACGTTAATTAATAACGAAACTGTTATCCAGTGGTTCGTAGGGAATGTCTCTCTGGAGGGGTCTATTCTGTTAATGTAAGGGACAGAAATAGGGCCCCGAGGTGAATAGCCGGCACTTGGTTCCTTACATTAGTTGGTTTCTTCAAAAGTACGAAGCCCACATCAAAATTGCCAAATATTTCCATGATTACGTATTCAAAGACTCAGACATTTGTCATAATATCAGCGAAACAATCTTTTCACTATTCGAATTTGCCGGCAGGGTGCGCTCGCATAGATACACATCACACGTCCTCTACCTCTACCCGTCACAGATGCCTTATTACAACCATAGACAAATGCAAGCATGTGTATAGGAACGAGTATTCAAAGTTTCAACAATATTCCTAAAGAATTTTTTGTGTAAAAATTCAAATATGCTAAATAAATAAATAGTTATTATATCTCGAAGACAGTTCTGTCAGAGAGATGCGAAGTCAGGATGAAATATTGTAGAACATTAACTCTCCGGTTCTAACACTCCTCAGACTTTCAGTAATCGAACATATCTATCTATCTATCTATCTATCTATCTATCTATCTATCTATCTATCTATCTATCTATCTATCTATCTATCTATCTACCTACCTATCTATCTATCTATCTATCTATCTATCTATCTATCTATCTATCTATCTATCTATCTATCTATCTATCTATCTATAAATTTATTTATTTATTTATTCACAAGACTACAGAAGGATGTGTTGTTCGATTCCTTGCATAATAGCGTCGATAAAATGCAATAAATTCATTGGAGAACCAACAATGGTCTCATTCTTCAATATTCGCCAATTATATTCCATTAATAAAATTTCCAAAATTCATGACAAGACTTTCATGTTTGATTAGCTCTTTTGCCTCCTCCTTCTCCTCCTCCTGCCCCTTCTTTTGCAACTCTTCCTCTTCCTACTCTTCTTCCTACACCTCCTGTCAATTCTTCTTCTTCTTCTTCTTCTTCTTCTTCTTCTTCTTCTTCTTCTTCTTCTTCTTCTTCTTCTTCTTCTTCTTCTTCTTCTTCTTCTTCTCCTTCGTTTTTCATCCTTTTTTTTTGTCTCTTTTCATTTCTATCTTTGTTGCCGAAATATAAGTTATCAACTAAGATTCAAAGTAACTGAATGACAGCCATCACACAGCAGGTTCCTCTTGACACACAGACAGACAGCCAGCAGCGCATCTCGTCACGAAGCGTTTCTTATTCTAAATTGTTTATTTCTATATAG
>NW_021827652.1:5000-9800 GCF_006345805.1 Octopus sinensis
TTCCTTTTCAAGTGGTACTTGAAGAAGTTGATGAGAGATTGACCAGAGAGGAAAGTGTTTGTCTCCAATCCTTTCAGACGCGTCCACCAGATACATTCTTTCGCCATAGCCACAAGGATGATGAAAATAGCTCTTCCTCCCGTTTGAAGGAGGGAGGCGTGACAATATTAACGATAGACTCAGCTGATAAACCGACTCGTCCCACACGTGACAGCAGTTGTTCGACACAAGCCCACAGGTCGGAAATTGTTGGACACTGCACGAGTGCGTGCAGAACGGTTTCGTCGCTCTGACAGCATCTCGGGCAGGTCGGCCCCGTGTTTCTCGAGCCGTGTCTGTAGAGCTTATCCCGAACGGGTAGCGCTTCTCGGTAGCACTGCCAGGCCAGGGATCTCTGGAAGTTGTCTATGGGCCCTGGCCCGAAAGTCGGCCTGAACAGGCGGGTCAGGTACTCCTCGTCGACGTCCAGGTTCGCCCCGAGCTCGTCGTCGTACCTTCCCTCCACTAAACCCCTATAGAATGCTTTGGTTGTGTTGAAGTCACTCAAGGTCGACCCAGGACGGCAGAGTTGCTTGAGAGCAACGCGACACTCGCGGTGCCATTCGCCCTTCTTCGGCCTCTTTTTGATCCACGACTGCAGTTCGGTCATGGAGACGAGCTGCGGGAAAGCGTGCCTCACAAACGGCGACCACACCTGTTCACCGTCGTCTACATAGAGCCAGAGATGTCGCAGTCTCAGCGCGTGTCTGCGCATCATCAACCACGGCATGCCCAGCCCTCCTTTTAACGGGTGTTGACAGCAAATGGATCGCCTGACCATCGGGACGCATCCTTTCCACAAGAAGCGAAAGAGAATGCGTTCTAGTTTGGTGATGGTAGGGTCGGGACAAGGTACGACGGTCAGGCGGTAGTAGATGACGGACGCGATGTACGTGTTCGCCACCTCCGCCCGACCTTTTAGGGACAGTTTCCTCTCGGCCCATTGCCGGGCGAGAGTGACCACCCTACTCGTTATCTCGTTCCAGTTCTTCTCCACTTGGAGGTCCGGACCAAACCAGACCCCGAGCAACTCAACCGGGCCGTCGGTCCAGCGTCCCACGACGGAGGCGCTGGTGGACGGCATGGGCTTGCTTCTCCAGGTGCCGAGTCGCAAGCCCACTGACTTTTCCCGGTTGATTTTTGCTACTGTCACCGCTTCGTAGTTTTTCAGTGTCTCGCCGACCTGCTCGATGTGCTCGTGGCTAGACACTATGACGGTGACGTCGTCCGCGTATGCAGACACGCTCGTCCCGCATCCCAGTTCTCGCGGGATGCCTCTCAAGGTTGCCAGCTTCCGCAATAATGGCTCGAGAGTCAATACGTATAGAAGCGCCGAGAGGGGGCATCCCTGACGGACCGAACGTGCGATGTCGAAGGGTCTCGATAGATGTCCATTCACGCGAATTACCGAACGGATGCCTCTGTACAAAGCGGCTATCCAGCCGCGGAAGACGGGACCGAAGCCAGCCGCTCCGAGGACCGCCTCCAAGTATCGATGGTCCACCCTATCGAAAGCTTTCGATTGATCCAAATTGATCAGCGCCCCACCCATGCCAGGTTCGTTAACTACCCTGTCTATGATGTAGCGCATCAGGTGGAGGTTGTCATGGATGGTCCGGCCTGGCACGGCGCATGTTTGCGCCCTGTCGACCAGTTTCTCGATGACAAGCGCCAACCTCTTGGCTAGCACCTTGGCCAAAATTTCAAGTCTGCATTAAGCAGAGTGATGGGCCTAAAGTTATCTATTACATTTCCCTTGTTTAGATCTTTCTTCAGCAGTGTTACGGCTCCTCGGCTCACAAAACCAGGAATGCTCCCGTTTTGCTGCCAGTTGCAGTACACCGCCGCCAAGAGATCTCCAAACAAGTCTGGCATACAATTGTAAAGCTCGTAGGGTAGACCATCCAAACCCGGTGATTTGTCCCTCGAGCATTCTGCCATCGCTTCCTGCACTTCCGCCGCCGTGATGGCACCTTCGCAGCACCCTGCCTTTCTTGTCGAGAGTCGTGGTAGGCTATGTAGGTAGGCACTGAAGTCCACCCTACGTTCTTGCCCTCCACTCGTTCCGAACAGTCGGGCAAAATGCTGCTGAAAGGCCTCACACATTTTACTTGGCTCGAGCAATTCGCGACCCTGTTCATCTACCAGGGACCGAATGGTGGCTTTGTTGCCCTGTTGCGCCTCTGCCACCCGGGCCTCTCTCGCGGCTCCAACACCTTCGTTCCTTAGAGCACGCATCCTAGCTCTGACAGCACATCCTTCGTGTTTGGCGTTGAAGTGTTGGTCGAGGGCCAACCTCGCCGCCAAAACGTCGGATGCGATGCCGCTTCTAATTGCCTCTTCTAGCTTCTTAACTAGCTCACCCTCTACTCTAGATAGATAATAGATAGATAGATAGATAGATAGATAGATAGATAGATAGATAGATAGATAGATAGATAGATAGATAGATAAATAGATAGACAGACAGACAGACAGACAGACAGACAGACAGACAGACAGACAGACAGATAGATAGATAGATAGATAGATAGATAGATAGATAGATAGATAGATAGATGGATAGATAGATAGATAGATAGATAGATAGATAGATAGATAGATAGATAGATAGATAGATAGATAGATAGATAGATAGATAGATAGATAGATTGTCATGAAATATGTAAGTAGACCAGTGAGATTTATGACGACAGAGAAGGTGTGAAGGTGTAAGAATAAAGAAGTGAAGGATGATTTTTTGAATATAAAAAAGGTAATTACGAATATAAAGGAAGATGGAGAGAATCTTGAACAAATAAAAATAAGCTTCTGTTATTTAGAATAAATAATAAATCAGGAACTTTACTGCGAAGAATTATTTAAATAATGAATAAGGCTTAAACAACATTTATAAGAATGAAAAAGATATGATACCACCGTAGTCGAGGCTGTAATAACCGGCGGTCAGCAGTTGTCGAGGGTGAAGTTTTCGAGAGAAGCCAGCGTTCTAACGTTCAAACTGGCAAAGTAATGCTTGTGTCTGCAGACCCGAAATTCAGCTGGCAAATTTGACAAATGCCACACTAGGAGAGCAAGCGCGTCGGAGAGCACAGACCTCGCAGCCGTAGTCATCATTCGCTTGTTGAGATGTAGAGGTCATGTTTGGAGTTTCAGTGGGAATACAAATTTACGTGTGGTCCCCGGTCACATACATGTATACACACTTTGAGATAGTGTGGTCCTTGGCAGCTAATCTTGCGGTCGATTGCTGACCACCACGAAAGATTCGCTGACCAAGTCACCCCTGATTACCGGAACAGACGTAACCGAATTTTGACGCGAGTTGTCAAGAAAGGCAGAAACCTATAAGGTGTGGAACTTCCGCAGATTGAGCAAGATAAGCTGGAAATATAGGGTAACCAGTGTTGGGATAGTTGAAAATCTAAAAGTCCAAAGATACCTGCCGTCGAGAAAAGAGTCCACAAGGCTGTCATATTTCGCACATAAAATACTTCAGGAGTCATCGCCCAAGACCATTCTCACTGGAAGGGTTGAGGAAGAGAAAGCAAGGCGCTGTCAAAGACGTTTGTGTGTTCTGATGACATAAAAGAACGAACTAGAGACAGGAGCACGACTGAGTGTAGGCCTACAGCACAACACAGCCGCAACTGGAAGCTCTTGACAAGCCGATCTCTGGACACAATCTAGCAAATACTGGTTAGACTATACTTCACTGACGAGTTCAAATAAGACTGATATATATATATATTTGGATTTGCCAACATATGGAGATTAACTTACTTTTTACTGCATGTCTGAATTCCATTTGTGGATATCAGAGTTATCACCCTTGCATCTCTTGACCAGAATTTATCATCAACGCTAATGGGTTTTTTCTCCTCAGTACTGGTGTAGCTTGGTTAATAAAAAGCCGCTGGTCTCATTGTATTACACATTTTATTATCTCCTCACTTAACTATAATTTTTTTTCACTCAAAAGGCACTCACAATGACTTGCAATCAGTCTTCTAAATATATTGAAATTCAATCACTCAGCTGTTTTACTGTTTCTCCATCCGCCTATCCTGCTATCGATAACAACAATAACAACACCAACAACTGCCCCAAATAGTTTTAAGACGAACTTTTGACACTCTCTTAATATAATTACTTCTTCCAATTGTGGTGGCTCTAAATGCGCAGTAAAGTTGTGTGAGATTAGTATTGACACTTTATTAACGAAGCATTGTCGACCTTGTGACCCATTGATCCTTAAGTGGAGACGCAAAATTCTACAAAACTCTCTCAGACATTACAATCAGATGCCAAGATGGCGAAACAAGGTTAAAAAGGCTACGTTCGTTCTCAGCTCCACTCCCTTCTTATAAGTTTCGTGTGAACCTCAAATAATTGGCTAGCTTATTAATTTTAAGCGGTTACACGCGTCTAGAGCGACCTTTGATTTCCAGAATATGAATTTGCTTAATTCGATTCGATCCCTGAATGTTTCATTAGACTTAACGGAGGATTATGGAGAGAAAAAACCAGGTCGATTTCGAAATCTCTTTCATTTAGCTTCAATAATGACATGTCTGGGTGACAAGGTTTAAACGAAGTTAATTTCTTTTGACCCGCTAATTAATGATGTTTGTTTTTGTGTTTTTGCTGTTGTTTTTGTGGTTTTTCCAGTCCAACATTAAATTAGACAACACGCATTCACGAAACCGATTCCACAATTTCGCTAATTTGTCTCATCGATTATTTCTCATTGGAACTTTC
>NW_021827654.1:0-10011 GCF_006345805.1 Octopus sinensis
AAAAATTAAATAGTCATAGACCATATTTTAAGTTCAACATCACAATCAAGGAACGGCCATAATAGGCCATTCACCCACTAGAAATAACAGCCAAAGCTTCAACCGCAAATAAACATCAATTCAGGAGAAAATTAAAAAACATTTACCCTGTAATTTCTTATACGATGCACCGTTTCATCTACTGTTTAATGGTAAACTAACCTGATTAAATTAAATCAAGCCAATCTTCCATAGGCCCTTAGATTCATCGGTAAGAAATAGCCAAGTCGGAACAGATATTTTCACGAGGCATTTCCGACCCAGGCTCGAACGAGGCTCCTAAGAGCCCATGGCCATGGGCTCTTAGGAGCCTCGTTCGATTTGTTTTGCTCCGCCTCTGTTCTGTTTTTGTGTTTTTCCAACGGATTTCCCATTTCTTCCTGAGAGAAAGACACATATGGTCTCCTTATTCAATCGGAATTTGGAAATTGTGGCTTTCGAAACACATGTAGAATGCAATAAAACGATTTCTGTTCAATCTTCGTTCAACTCCATTTCTTCAATTCACTAATAATATTAAAATTCAATATCCGCACCAACGCATGGTTGCAAACCATATGGTTGTACCTCCAACCGTGCTGTCTTCTGCTGTGATTTTGCTACCAAGGTATCGGTTAAACTTTTGATTAATCTGCAACGAGATTATTCATCTTTCTATTCACAAAATAAATAATATATATATATATATATATATATATATATATATATATATGTATGTATATGTAGTATGTATGCATGTATATATGTATATATGTATGTATGTATATATGTATGTAATGTATGTCTACATATATATATATATAGGCACACACTCACGCACACACACTCGTATGCGTGTGTGCCGTTAATCCAGACACGTTTTCTCAACTAATTCCTTTCTGTAGATGAGCATATGTTCAAAACGTCGAAGATTCTTCCATTTTCCCTGAGCGTCAAAGTAATACACCTTGTTCGTTCTTCCCTTACCTGTCTTTGCTTTTGTTTTTTTCTTTTGCTAGTTTTCGATGGATGGATCTCTCTCTCTCTCCAACATCCCTCTCTCTCGCTCTCTCTCAATCTATCTATCTACCTATCCTTCTATCTACCTTTCTATTTATCTATCTGTCTGTCTGCCTATCTGTCTATCTATCTATCTATTTATTATCTATCTATCTATCTATCTGTTTGTCTCTTTGTCTACCTATCTGTCTGTCTATCTGTCTGTCTCCCTGCCTGACTATCCATCTGTCTGACTGTCTGTCTATCTATCTATCTATCTATCTATCTATCTATCTATCTATCTATCTATCTATCTATCTATCTATCTGACTATCTGTCTGCCGTTCTATCTGTCTGTCCAGCTATCTATCTATCTATCTATCTATCTATCTATCTATCTATCTATCTATCTATCTATCTATCTATCTATCTATCTATCTGTCTGTCTATCTATCTATCTATCTATCTATCTATCTGTCTGTCTATCTATCTATCTATCTATCTATCTATCTATCTATCTATCTATCTATCTATCTATCTATCTATCTATCTGTCTGTCTATCTATCTATCTATCTATCTATCTATCTATCTATCTATATGTCTATCTATCTGTCTACCTATCTATCTAACTATCTATCCCTCTGCCTGTCTGTCTGTCTGTCTATCTATCTATCCATCCATCTATCTGTCTGTCAGTCAATCTATCTCTCTGTCTGTCTGTCTATCTATCTGCTGGTTATGAATGCAAACCCCGGTGCGTGTCTAACTTTACAAATGTCTGTGAGTGTTTCTATGTATGTATATTTATATGCACATGCACATGTGCATTTATATATGCATGCATTAATGTGCGTGTGTATGTATGCACGTATACATTTATGTATAGATGTGTGTGTGTGCGCGCACGCGACTGCGAGTGTATGTGCTTGGGTGAGCTCGGGCGCGCGCGTATTTAGACTACGATGATCTGTGTGTAATCCGAAGATCCTCTAATTTAACTTAATCGAGTTAAATCTCTACCCCACGGTAGATATGTCACATTTTTTCATATTTCTGCGGTGGTCATATCTTTGCGTTGATAATCAGATCTTGCATCAACGCATTATATTTTTCCCTTTCTTTGCCGTCCTACAATTATGTCGCAAATCGGAGAAATATATCACAGTTCAGATAAATACATTTTGTGTAGAATGATCTACACTGATTATATTAAGGGCGTGTGTGTGTGTGTGTATGGCAACGGGGAGCCGTGGGGAGCATTTTGGCTGGAAGCATCCATGGAGATGTGTTGTGGAAATGATTGCATCAGCAATGGTGATTGTAGCATTTGGCAAGAATAGCTTAGGAAGGAATTAACAGACTTTAATTTCCACGTAGAATTGGTTAAGTGACTGTTGGATAAGATCGATCTTTTGGTGTATATATGACTGATGAACAGAGGGAGGCTGGAATGCCTTCCTTATGAGACAGTTATAATGTTGATTTGGGACAAATATACAATGCGTTCCAAAGATATTGATTTCAAATTTTGGCACCAGGTCAGAAATTTCAGCAAAAGGGTTAATTCGATTACCTTGATAACATATTTTAGCTGGTATTTTATTGATCACGAAATGAGGTAAGGTAAAGCTAACCTCAGCAGAATTTGAACTTAAACCCTAAAGACGCACGAAATTTTACTTAGCGTTTTCTCCGACATGCGAAAGATACATATGTCTTTATGGACCACAAGGGGCTTAACATAGAGGCGACAAACAAGGACAGACAAAGAGTTTAAGTCGATTACATCGACCCAAGTGCGTAACTAATATGTAATTAATGGATCCCGAAAGGATGAAAGGCAAAGTCGACTTCGGCGGAATTTGAAACTCAGAACGTAGCGGCAGACGAAATACCTATTTCTTTACTACCCACAAGGGGCTAAACACAGAGAAGATAAAGAAGGACAGACAAACGGATTAAGTCGATTATATCGACCACAGTGCGTAACTGGTACTTATTTAATCGATCCCGATAGGATGAAAGGTAAAGTTGACCTCGGCGGAATTTGGACTCAGAACGTAGCGGCAGACGAAATACTGCTAAACATTTCACCCGGCGTGCTAATGATTCTGCCAATGAATATAACACCGGTTTCAAATTTTCGCATAAGGCAAGCAATTTCGGGAGAGGGGTTAAGTTGGTTATATCAACCCCAGTGTTTAACTGGTACTTATTTTATCGACCCCGAAAGGACAAAAGGTAAAGTTGACTTCGGTAGATTTTAAACTCAGAACGTAAAGACGGACGAAATCCCGCTAAGTATTTTCTCCGGCATGCGAACGATTCTGCCAGCCCATTGCTTTCTCAATGAGAATAATATTAGGATTTTGTGAAGGCAACAATCTGGTGGAATCGTTAGCACTCCGGACAAAATGCGTAGCAGTATTTCGTCCGATTTTACGTACTGAGTTCAAATTCCGCCGAGATCGACTTTGCCTTACGTCATTTCGGGATCGATAAAATAAATAGGAATAGAACACTGGAAACGGTGAAATCGACTTATCTCTCCCCACCCCGGAAACTGCTGGCTTTGTGCCAACATTTTAATTCAATATCGATTTAGGATTTAGATCAGACCGATATAACATACATCTCACAACAACTAAACGTGTAGAGGGTAAGTTTTATTTCGTTTCTCCACTCACTCGTATATGCGTGCATGTATATATACATATATATATATATAGTAAAGCTAATAAAAAGGGTTAGCAGCAGGCTGCTTCGCCTCATACCGAAGGGATTAGAAATGGCAGTCAAAGACTGTTTTTTCCATTTCTGTAAGTGGAGATTCCCAAAACGAAGGACCGTGTGGCTCACATACACAAAATCGGAGTAGCAAATAGACGCAAACAATCACTTACCGTTAATAGCGAACATGTTTCTGGATCACAAACTCAGAAAATAGTTTGATTTCCTTCTTCGGCACTATATTCGATAGATTTACCAAATGCCACAGGCCCTCACTTCTGACCCAGCGACATCAGACAGCGTCTATTTGCTACTCCGATTTTGTGTATGTGAGCCACGCGGTCCTTCGTTTTTGGAATCTCCACTTACAGAAAATGGAAAAAACAGTCTTTGACTGCCATTTCTAATTCCTTCGGTATGACGCGAAGCAGCCTGCTGCTAACCCTTTTTATTAGCTTTACTATATACTGAACTTACAAAGTTCCTGACGAATTTGTCATATTTGCATACCGAAATTTACCGGTAAATAATTGTTGGTTACATGAAAAACCACAGAAAAATTATTTACCATTTTTATTGCATTTTATTTATTTTAATTGATTATTTTATTATTATATATATATATATATATATACATATACACACATATTATATATATATATATATATATATATATATATATATATATATTATATATATATATTATATATATATATATATATATATATATATGTATGTATATGTACGTATACAAATAAGAAAATGGAGGAACAATTCATTTCGATCATCAACTTACATATATTACAATTCTTGCATTATTGTATTGTATCATTAATTTGCATATTGATGTATATTGTTTTGTTCGATTTTCATGTTCCTATTTATATAATTAATAAATAATGCGAAATTGTAATATCTGTAAGTTGATGATCGAAATGAATTTGTTCCTCCATTTTGTATTTGTATTATGAATTTACGGTAAAATATTTTGCCTTCACCCATCCAATACAATAAATGAATTAATTGCATTGCAATTATAAGCATTTATGTATTTAGTATTTGGGTTCTTCACCAGCAGTATATTGGATAACTGATATCCCATAGTGGGTTACCCTCATAATCCCTATCTTAATTTGTGCTATATATATATAGTTAATCCAAACAAGAAAACACAGAAAAAAGAGAAAAAAAACACAGCAACGCAGGACGTGGAACAATTAAAGTATTATTGACGCTCAGGAAAGAAGGGAAGGAGGGTTTAACGTTTCGAGCGGAGCTCTTCGTCGGAAACAAGGAGAAGGAAAGATCACAAGAAGGGAAGACAGAGGAAAAAATATTTGAGCTGGTGGTGCTCAAGAGATCACATGAGATCACTACCTATATATATATATAGGTAGATCTCAAGAGATCACTACCTATATATATATAGGTAGTGGGTAGCGATTTTCTTCACTACTTCAGGGAGTGATGACCCTGCTCAGCTGCTCCCGGGTTCAGCTGGCTCCGGGTGACAGTACCCGGTATGGGCCCCTATCCAGGGTTACGGAAAGGAGACAACCTTCAAACAAATCCGGAGTGGAGCCCCGTAGGCAGTTAGTGTTCGACTCGACACTCTTTCGGCAGCTCCTGCAACCAAGCTGGTGCCAAACGTAATGCTCTGCACACCTTTGGACTACGTCAGCAAGGTCGAGAGAGGAATCCTGACGATTGGGCAACCCAGGATTTTCTTACATTTAGCCCAGGCTTGCGCAAGACTGGAGAAGAAAATGGAGAGGACATGAAATATAAAAATCAGGCTGGATTAGTTTACGCGCAACTCCATTGTCTCCCGAGACAAAAGGATGCCAACAATATATATGAATATATGTGTGTGTGAGTGTGTGTGTGTGTGTGTGTGTGAGTGTGTGTGTGGGTGTGCATGTGCGCGTGTGTGTGTGAGTGTGTGTGTGTATTATTTTACTATATTATTTATATTATTTACATTTGACGGATATTTGTCCGCTTAGTGGTGTGGTTAAGAGCGCGGGTTATTAATCCCAAGATTCCGAGTTCGATTCCAGGCAGTGAACTGAATAATAATAATAATAATAATAATAATAAATAACATCGGGAAAATACCTTAGGAATGAGAACCCAGATTCGAAATTCCCCCCAGCACACCTGATGAAGGCTGGAGAGTACATCAACCGAAACGTTGTGTTAACAACAAACAAGATGCGGATAAGTATCCGTCCAATGTAAATAATGTAAATAATATAAATAATTCCTCATCTCTCAAATGTAGAACTGTATTCTTTTCCTAGTTTCAGCCAATTGATTGTGGCTGTACTGAAACGCCATTTTGATATATTGTATGTGAAAATGACAGAGAAAAAAATATAATAGATTTGTGTAGATATGTTGAAAACGAGATAGATAAATACTTACACAATGTATAGACATACAATATATATATATATATATATATAATATATATATATATATATATATACATATACATATACACACCACACACATATATATATATGCACCGCACATGTATACAAACACGTACATATATATGTCTGCGAATGAGGTGTGTGTATGTAATACAATCATTTAAATGATTTGGCTTCCAAATTAATTATCAAGTAATTAGTTTATTACATATTCAATTAAGTAATTATAAATTGAGATATTCGAGGTATGGATTTCATACAAACATGAAAAGTAATATATGTCACTGAGAGGGAGGCGGAGAACATATATGAATCGGGGCTAAACAAGATTATGTATTATATTGTGTATATATATATATATATATTATAATATATATATATATATATAATTATATACATGCACACACACACACACACACACACACACACACACACACATAAGCAAATCACTTATCCAATACGAATTAAATGTTTATTTCTTGAAATAGTATCCAAATGTCATTTGTATTATCAGAACTGTCTGATGAACGACCACATGAACCTCTGAACAACTGTATATACATGCATACATATATTTATATATATATATATGTATATAATCAAAATAAGCAACAAGTATGTCCAAGGTCGAGTAGTACATTTTAAAACTGATGTAATACTTACAGTGTTTAATAAAATGAAGTAGCATGAAACAATTGTACTGCTCTATATCCTTGTTGCTTATTTTGATTATAATCACCCTATTTGATGTAGAGTATAGAAGCCATTGGGGAGGGGGTGTTACTGTAGCTTTATAGCCCCAAGAGATCTTCGTCTCTAGCTGGCTTTAGACACAATATCTGTGTCCTTGGAGTATTTGCAAAGGGAGGCCATCCCTTCCTCGCAAGCCTGAGTGATACGCTCGAACTAGTTTCGGGATTGTTGTCCCTCGTCAACGGGCGGTAACCACCAGGTAGCGATGAAAGTGAAGGCTCCTTTGCAAATATATATAAGTATTTCTAATGGCGTCTGCCACTGATGTCGAAAAACGAACAGTAAGCATAATTAAATCTCAGAATGAGATTGAAACAGTAATCGCTCGATAATGTAAAGTATAACCCCAATGTGGTTAGCCATGATAAGATGGCTTCTATACTTTACATTATCGAGCGATTACTGTTTCAATCTCATTCTGAGATTTAATTATGCTCACCCTATTTGATTTATATGGATAATACCATACAAAATTCTGGTGCCTTTGACTTAAGTACCATATTCATCTGAATCTAAATTTTGCTGAACTTATATATATGTGTGTGTGTGTGTGTGTGTGTGTGTGTGTGAGTGTGCGTGCGTGCGTGCGTGCGTGTGTGTGTGTGTGTGTATACCCACCGTGACGCGTAATCACGGAGGTGTGAGTTCGAGTCTCATAGCCGGCCGCCAACACTTTTTTTCTGCAAAATAGGGGTAGCTTATCCTGTTCAGGCTATATTATTAGCATCATCCTGCATTTGAGAATTTAAAATCACTTCTTTAACTTTCTAAGACATCTCAACGCTTCTAAGGCAAAATTCGTTTGTTTGTTTTCATTTATCGTAATTTGAATTTAACGTATGATAGCATCTCATAAAGCGAGATTTCTACATATCTTAAATTTGCAGAAGAATTTGTTGTGTGGGTGATTTAGCTTAATGGTTCAGAGCACCGGGTAGCTTATCCTGTTCAGGTTATATATATGTATATATATGTATGTGTGTGTGTGTGTGTGTTTATGCATATACGTAAATATCGAACGATGAAATTGTGTGCTCAACGCCGCATTGGGAGATATAATATCGTTATTTTTGTGTTAAGGCTACCTTTGTTTTCAATGGTGTTGCACGGAGACTTATTTCATCGTTCCCGAAAGGATGATATCGACCTCGGCGGAATTTGAACCCAGAACGTAGTGACAGGCGAAATACCTATTTCTTTACTACCCACAAGGGGCTAAACATAGAAGGAGCAAATAAGGACAGACAAACGGATTAAGTCGATTACATCGACCCCAGTGCGTAACTGGTACTTATTTAATCGACCCCGAAAGGATGAAAGGCAAAGTCGACCTCGGTGGAATTTGAACTCAGAACTTAACGGCAGACCAAATACCACCAAGCATTTCGCCCGGTGTGCTAACGTTTCTGCCAGCTCGCCGCCACCTCGCCACCTTGTTGAGACCCCTTCGGTCATGACTGTCCATGAGATTGCACCTAGAAAGTTACCTTCCCAGGCTCAAGTCCGGGCAAGGTTTTTTATGGAAGACCAGAAGTTGCCCATGCATACCGGCCTACCTTCTCTACGCCACCAGTGTTATACAAGGGAAAGGCAAACCTGTGACGTCGCAACTCATTTATACAGCTGAGTGAACTGGAGCAACGTGAAATAAAGTGCCTTGCTCAAGAACACAACACGCAGCTCGGTCCGGGATTTCAACTCACAACCTCACGATCGTAAGCTCGACGCTCTAACCACTGAGTCATGCGCCTTCACACTCGCCACCTTAATAATAGTAATAATAATAATAATGATAATAATAATAATAATAATAATAATAATAATAATAATAATAATAATCCTTTCTACTGTAAGCAAAAGCCTGAAATTTGGGAGATATTTGATTATATCGATGAATCCAGTGCGTACAGGTATTTATTTCATCGACCCCAGAATGATGAAAGGTAACGTCGACCTCAGCGGAATTTGAACTCAGAACGTCACGACGGGACAAAATACCGCTAAGCACTTTTGTCCGGCTTGCTAACTATTCTGCCAACTCACAGCCCTGGTGACTTTTGCTGCATGTAAATGTCATTAGCAGAGTACTGGAAGTCTATGGAAAAAGACCATTTTCGGTATCGTCGTGGCATTCCGTCGTTTACGACGACGAGTTTTCCAGTTGATCCGATCAACGGAACACCCTGCTCGTGAACTTAACGTGCATATGGCTGAGCACTCCACTTACCCTTAATGTAGTCCTCGGTGAGATTCAGCGAGACGCAGAGTGTGACAAGGCTGGCCTCTGAACTACAGGTACAACAGAAACAAGAAGAAAGAATGAAAGTTGTAGCAAAAGAGTACTGCAGGGATCGCCATCCCACTACACAGTCGGTGTCTCGTGGAGCTTTAGGCGTTTTCGCTCAATAAACACTCACAACACTCGGCCTGGGAATCGAAACCGCGAGTCCGCTGCCCTAGCCACTGGGCCACTGCTCCTCCCCATATTCAATATAGTTATTATAATTCAATAAAATAAAATAAAAATTATAAAAAAAAACATTGAATATCCGTGAATATTCATTTCTTAATATTTCTTTCATATTTCATTTCTTCACACATCAATTTCATTATTTCCTCTCTTTGTTTTATTATCTTCTTCGTCGAATATTTCATTGTTTCGCTAATTCGTCTCTCGTTAGCGTATATTTTTCCTTATTTTCGTTTTCTATCTATTGTATTTGTTGGGTGGAATAAGAATCCATGCAATTTTCCGTTTTTGTCTTTTTTCAGTGTTCTCTATTCTAAATTATTGGTTTGATTGTTTCTCGATATTTTTATATCTTTATTTCCTTATTTTTTTTACATATTCTTATATATTTTATATATTCGCAATATTTTCCAAAAAACCCACTTTTTTTCTTGTTTCAACAATGGAAATGCATTGTCTCTCTAAATTGCAAGTTATGAATAATGATAATTACCAAGAACTACTCACATACGCGAAAAAGTCCAAGACAAAAGAAATATAACCAAAAACAAAAAAGAAAAAAAAAATGAAACAATTATTAATGACATAAAAAGCGAAAATGA
>NW_021827655.1:0-9969 GCF_006345805.1 Octopus sinensis
TATATTATTTTACTTGTTTCGGTCATTAGACTGCGGCCATGCTAGGGCACCACCTTGAATTTTTAATCGAATGCATCGATTCCAGTACATATTGCTTTTTATGCCTTCTACTTGTTACATCAAACTCTTGCCGAACCGCTAAGTTACGGGGATGTAAGCACACCAACACGGTTTTCGAGCAACGGTGGCAACAAACACAGACATAAAAACATACACACACATATACATGTATACGAATATAGTATTTTGCAGCAGAAATGTTGCAAAAGTGACTCAAAAGCTGAGAGTTTCGTGCAGATGGAACCCTCGTAATTTCTTTTACTGATTAAGAACTGTTAAAACTCTTTGCATTGATCTTTGTTGCTCCTGTTCATTACACACAGGGGCCATTAGGTGAGATTGAGTCGAGTGAGAGTGTGGGTGAGTGGGGTGAGACATTAGGCGAGTGGAGGTTAGAATGAGATGAAAGTGTTGGCAGACTACTGAGGTGAGCGTGGGTGAGATTGACGTGAGTGAAAGAGATGAGATGAGTGAAGGGGAGATATTGAGGTGAGTGAAGGGGAGATATTGAGGTGAGTGAAGGGGAGAGATTGAGATGAGTGAAGGGGAGAGATTGAGGGAGTGAAGGGGAGAGATTGAAGTGAGTGAAGGGGGGATTGAGGTGAGTGAAGGGGAGAGATTAAGGTGAGTGAAGGGGAGAGATTGAAGTGAGTGAAGGGGGGGAGATTGAGGTGAGTGAAGGGGAGAGATTGAGGTGAGTGAAGGGGAGAGATTGAAGTGAGTGAGGGGGGGGGATTGAGGTGAGTGAAGGAGAGATTGAGGTGAGTGAAGGGAGAGATTTAAGTGAGTGAAGGGGAGAGATTGAGGTGAGTGAAGGGAGAGATTTAAGTGAGTGAAGGGGAGAGATTGAGGTGAGTGAAGTGGTGACATTAGACGAGTGAGGGAAAAATAATGACAGATAAGAGAGCGGAAGGATGAAAGAGTGAGGTCTGTGAGTGTGAGGGGAGATTAGAAGATATCTGAACAGAAAAGTAGAGAGAGAGAGACAGATAGAGGGAGAGAGAGAGAGAGAGAGAGAGAGAGAAAGAGAGAGAGAGATAGACAGACAGATAGATAGATAAAGATAGATAAATAGATAGATAGATAGATAGATAGATAGATAGATAGATAGATAGATAGATAGATAGATAGATAGATAGAGAGAGAGAGAGTGTGAGAGAGAGAGACAAAGAGAATGAGAAAGAGAGACAGACTGAAAGAGACAGAGAGAGAAATATAAGAGAGAGAAAGATGAGGGAGAGTGAGAGAAAGGAGAGAAGGCACAGAGAGAAAGAGAGGCAGAGAGAGAGAGTGAGAGAGAAGGGAGAGTGAGAGAAAAGGGAGAAGGCACAGAGAGAAAGAGAGATAAATAGAGATGAAGAGATAGAGAGAGAAGGGAGAAGAGAGAGAGAGAGAAGGGAGAAGAGAGAGAGAGAGAAGGGAGAAGAGAGAGAGAGAGAAGGGAGAAGAGAGAGAGAGAGAAGGGAGAAGAGAGAGAGAGAGAAGGGAGAAGAGAGAGAGAGTGAATGAGTGAGTGAGTGAAAGCAACAGCGGAGGAGGGGAGTGGCGGATATGGAGTGTCTATTTGATAATCATAGTAAGTGTGGTGGTGGTGGAGTGAAATAGGCCGAAAGGGTTGTGGTACGAGAAGAAGAACGGGAAGGGAGAAGAGAGAGAGAGTGTGTGAAAGTAAGAGTGACATGTAATGTTGGTGGTGGAGGGGAGAAGTGAGGGGGTACAGAGAGAGTAGAATGAGAGGGTTAGACAAAAGTGGGAGAGGAAGACGAGAGTTAAGGATGGAGGTCGGAGAGTAAGAGATAGGAGACGAGGTGGAGAAAGAGAAAGAGAGAGAGGAGTTAGAAGGAAGGGGACGGTAAGAGAGAAGAAAGAAGGGTTTAATTGATAAGGAGCGTTCTCGTCCGTCTGTTTGATGTCGGGAATTAGAGAGAGAGGGAGAGAGAGAGAGAGAGAGGAGATTGCAGGAAGCGGCGAAAGTGCCGCAGAATTTGTGACGTAGGTGACACCAGTGGACGAACGGGGAAGAGAGTAGGAGTGGTGTGAGGGAGGGAGACTGAAGTGTTGGGAGTAGTGAGATTGAGAAATAAGAGGATGGAGAGGAAATGGGAGGGAGGTGCGGGCATAGCTGAGAGGTTAAGAAGCTCGCTTTGCGACCACGTCGTTTCAAGTTCAGTCCCACTCCGTGGCATCTTGGGTAAGTCTTCTAGTACTGGTCCACGCTAACCAATGCCTTGTCAGTGAATTTGGTATACGGAAACTGTGTGGAAGCCCGTCGTATACATACATATACATATATATATATATAATATATATATTTATGTATGTATATGTTTGTGTGTCTGTGTTTGTCTTCCCCACCATCGCTTGACAACCGATGTTAGTGAGTTTACGTCCCCGTAACTTAGCGGTTCGACAAAAGAGACTGATACAATAAGTACTAGGTTTTCAAAGAATAAGTCCTGGGGTCAATTTGTTCGACTAAAAGAATAAAAGAATACACACACATATATGTGTATGTTTGTATATGCATGTGTGTGTGTAGGTGTATGTGTTTTGTCTGTGTCTGTGACAACCGGTGTTAGTTTGTATACATCCCCGTAACGTAGCAGTTTGGCAAAAGGAACTGACAGAAAAAAAGTAACACACTGGGATCGATTTGTTCCATTTACACCCCGCTCCCACTCCTAAGGCGGTGCCACAGCATGGCCGCAGTCCAGTGACCGAATCAAATAAACGGAAAAACATTTAAGATATCTGAATATTCAAAGTATTCAATGTTTATCAACGTAAATCTAATCGAAATTTGCAGCTTTTTGCCCATGCTTAAAAGTAAAAAATATATTTCGAACATCGCACACAGAATGTACAATATGTTGCGCTTACAATTTACGAATGGCGCCTGGGGGTAATTTTAGCGAACAATATATCAACCGAATAATGAACAATATATCGACCAAATAACAAACAATATATCGTCCGAATAACGAACAATATATAGACCAAATAACGAACAATATATCGACCGAATAATGAACAGTATATAAGGTACAATATATCGACCAAATATATAAGGAACAATATATCGACCAAATAACGAACAATATATCGTCCGAATAACGAACAGTATATAAGGTACAATATATCGACCAAATAACGAGACAATATATCGTCCAAATAACGAAAAATATGTAAGGAACAATATATAGACCAAATAACGAACAATATATCGACCGAATAATGAACAGTATATAAGGTACAATATATCGACCAAATAACGAACAATATATAAGGAACAATATATCGACCAAATAACGAACAATATATCGTCCGAATAACGAACAGTATATAAGGTACAATATATCGACCAAATAACGAACAATATATCGTCCAAATAACGAACGATATGTAAGGAACAATATATAGACCAAATAACGAACAATATATCGACCGAATAACGAACAGTATATAAGGTACAATATATCGACCAAATAACGAACAATATATAAGGAACAATATATCGACCAAATAACGAACAATATATCGACCGAATAACGAACAATATATCGACCGAATAACGAACAATATATCGACCGAATGTTAGACTGGTACGTTATCTATGTTTTTGTCTTTTACTGGTATCAGACATTTGACTGCGGCCATGCTGGGATACCGCATTGAAGAGTTTTAGTCCAATGAATCGATCCCATGGATTATTGATTTTAAAGCCTGGTACTTATTCTATCGGTATCTTTTGCCGAATCGTTAAGTTACGGGGACGTAAACAAACCAACAACCGTCGTCAAACAGTGGTGAGGTACAAACGCGTACACAGAGACACACACATACAGATACACAAAGTAAACGCACACACAGACACACACATACACATATATACGACGGGCTTCTTTCAATATCTGTCCACCAAATCCACTCACAAGGCTTTGGTCCGCTCGAGACTATAGCAGAAGATACTTGCCTAAGGGACCTCGCAGTGGGACTGAACCCAGAACCATATGATTGGGAAGAAAGCTTCTTACCACCCAGCTACGCCAACACACACATGCACATCCACAATAATATGCTCGCGCGTGTAGAACATGTGTGTGTGTATGTATATATATATAATCAAATGGTATTTAATATAGCTATATATATATATATATATATCTATATATATATATATATATATATATATATATATATATATATATATATAGCTATATTAAATACCATTCGAATTAATTCTTGATTTATTTAAATGATCTGGAGTGTCATAATAATCCAATCGCAGTCGAGGCCGGCGTCACATGAGAAGGGGAGATGATCTCAAAAATCAAATATCTTCAAAGTTGAGATGCCATTAAGGAAAAGGACCGGCTTATTGTCTGGAGATAGGAAATCAGCCATAGACACGTGTTTCTGCTTAGATAGCAGTCATCTGCACAACCACTGACCGACCGTAGCTAAGGGACTGAAACTTGTACAAAACAACAGAGAAAACGGTTACAATAGGTCAATATCTAACTAGCATTTGTTTTATTGATCTCAAAAATGTCAAAAGACAAAGTCGACCGTGGCGGGATTTGAACTCAGAACAAAGTGTAACGAAAAAAAAAAAAAGAGAAAAACGGTAAAACGGTTCCCTAGACACTTTAACGATTCTGTTAATACAACAGCATCAGATCGGATGAATGTTTCTACCAACAATAGAGCGAGCAGTGCTGACTGGAGGTTGCAATCCTACGTCACGTGACTCTATTGTCTGCTGTTAGACGAGAGCAGTTTGTAGACAGAGCAGATATGTTGGTTCAAGACTATTATTATATATAAACAAAGTCCTGAGGATAATTACTCGTGGTTTTTATGAATAGACTGGCATACACATAAGTATATATATATATAGTGTATATATAGATCTATATATATATAGATATATATTATATATATATATATATATATATATATACATAAGTATATATATACATAAGTATATATATTATATATCCCACTTTTATGTATATATTATATGTATATATACATATGTATATATATATATAGATACCTATATATACACACACACATATGTATAATATATAGATATGTATATATGCATATATAATATACATATGTATATACATATATATACATACGTACATATAACATATATATATATATATATATATGTATATATTATATACATGCATTATATATATATATATATATATATATTATATATACATGCATCTATATATATATATGTATATATATATATATATATATACATAAGTATATATATATATATATACATATATATATATGTATGTATATATATATATATACATATATATATATGTATGTACGTATGTATATAATGTATATACATATGTATATTATATATGCATATATACATATCTATATATATATACATATGTGTGTGTGTATATATATGTATATATATATACATAAGTGTGTATATATACATATGTATATATATATATATGTATATTTATATATGTATATATATATATACATATGTATATATACATATATATATACATAAAAGTGTATATATATATACACACACATAAATGTGTATATACGTATGTGCGTGAGCGTGTGTATACACGTACATATATGCATATGCATCTATACACATACATTCATACATGCATACATACACATACACAAACACATACATACATACATACATACATACACACATACACAACACATATACATATACACATACAGATGTAAAAGCTACAAAGGCAGAAAGTTAGATGGAAAGGATATGTCTACATACATGTATATAAATGCACATACACACACATTCTATCTCATGCACACACACACATGTATCTATGTAAGTAGGTCTGAATGCATGCATGTGTATATATATATGTGTGTATATACTAAATGCAAGTATGGTGAGTTTGCAGTTAAATGTGGTTTCTGGCAATGGCAGTAACAAAGATTAACTGAATGACGAGATTATCAAAGAGTATTAAGTAAAACAGACAAATACAAGAAACAATAAGATGTTTGTTGCTGGATTAGGGTTTAATACTTAAGCGCCTTGACAGAGATAGGAATAACATTAAGCAGGTGGATAGCAGATAGAGACGCAGAAAGTCTGGTAGATGGATGGATCAATAGATGGATGGCTATATGTATACATGTATACATGCAAACATACATAAATGATGGCTGCAAACGTGTGCTCGAGTAATGCCATCGCCTGTTCGAAAGTCCCACAGATGCGAAGGCTACGACCAGCCATTTTTGTGGTTGGTCTTACTTTATTTCTTTCAAGCGATGCCTGTGCATGATAGTTTTTCTTAGTGGGGAAAGGATCTGCCCAAATACAATCCCACTCTCTGAACACGGACAGCATAAACTCGAAAAGAAGAACAAGTCTACATCAATGAATATCGTCAGTGTTGCAGGTTTTCTCTCACTCCCACTCTCAGTGGGCCAACCGCGCGCCCGGACATCAACCTACGTATTTCTCTATCCCCGCGCACACATACACACACATTGTCGGATGGCCGTTGACTGCTCATGAGCTCTTCTGCCCTTTGAAAGGTCTTATTTTTTGTCCTGCAGGGTGTCCAACAACCACCCTCATCACAAAGCAAACTTGATGGGGTTGCCAGTTTAGTTGCCGACAACTCGACCATGCAACAGGTTGTACCTCCTAAGAGTGACCTGGCAGAACATACATAGATAGGTACATACATACAAGCATGCATGCACGCATAAATATCCGACTAACTCGCACATTACACGCACAATCTGTAAGCGGAACAGTAATACTATAGAAGATATTTCTCAAGTTTAAAATGTGACATTGTTTTTGTTATCTACACTGTAACAATGGAGCTTTGTATCTTTGTTAGAAATCAGTTCCTTCCTCGATGGAAGAATTTAGATAATTAAAAACGGAAGCGAGCATACGTACATACATACATACATAAATACATACATACATACATACATACATACATACATACATACATATACACACATACAGACAGAAAAACAGATAGATAATTCGATAGGTATTTATATTTTATTTGTTTCAGTCAGAGAGAGAGAGAGACAGAGACAGAGACAGACAGACAGACAGATAGATAGTTATGAGTATTAAGCATATTTAACTGACAAACATAATGTCAATGTTCAAATGAATATTTCGTTCAAACAGGAAAGTTTCGTGTGACCAAATACATTCATCAGCGAGACGTAAAACCTAAAAGGATGGGAATGAAGACTCGCAGATATTTGAATGTGTAGTGTACATCGGCAGGTAGAATCCTGTAATCTATCTATCTATACATCTATCCGTCCGTCCGTCCGTCCATCCATTCATCCATCCATCCATCCATCCATCCATCCATCCATCCATCCATCCATCCATCCATCTATCTATCTATCTATCTATCTATCTATCTATCTATCTATCTATCTATCTATCTATCTATCTATCTATCTATTTTCTGTCTGTCTGTCTATCTATTTATGTATGTATGTATGTATGTATCTATCTATCTATCTATCTATCTATCTATCTGTCTGTCTGTCTGTCTATCTATCTGTCTGTCTGTCTATCTGCCTGGCTGTCTGTGTATACATAAATATCGAACAGTAAGAATGAATGCTCAACACCGCAATGGTGAATAAATATTCTTTTATTTATGAATTAACAATGCTACCCTTAACAATATCAAGTCTGCCACAATTCAACGTTGCCATGTGGGAAGCTTGATAATTGTTGAGAGATTCTTCTTTGCATGAAACCATTATATATATAAACAATTGCAGCGTGGAAGGTGTTTATAAGCCATTAAGAAACACACAAAAGCCGTTCGATTCACTTCAACATTTAAGTTTAATTTGTCAAAATATTCGTCGCTAAAATCCGCGACCTGTTCACTGACAAAGTCCGTGCTGCATCTCGGACTCTGTCAGTGAACAGGTCGCGGATTTTAGCGACGAAAATATTTTGACAAATAAACTTATATGTTGAAGTGAATCGAACGGCTTTTGTGTGTTTCTTAAAGGCTTATAACACCTTCCACGCTGCAATGTTTTCGTTTCAGCACACGATCTCAGATCAAATTACTTGCTATGCGAGTACATCTCCGTAACATATATATATATATATATAAATTTGTAACCGGGAGTCTTTTGATGTAATTTCAAGGAATAATGAACATCGAAGACAATTTTTTTTTCCTGGAGGGCTAAGGCTCATAAGCACGGTTACCTAGTTTCCGTTGAGTATAAGGGATCGAGATAACAACAACCCCTTAAACAGGACCCTGGTCTGTTTCAGTGTTCGAGGTCAGCGATTTTGAGAGGAGAGGACGAGTGGACTACATAGATCCCCCCTCCACCATCTAACTGGTTACTTTATTTTGTCGACTTCGAAAGAGTGAAAGACAAAGTCGATCTCAGTGGGGGTTGAACTCAGAACGTAAAGACGTGAAAGATGTGCCGCACAAGGTCTGACATTTTGGGGGAGGGGTCCAGTTGAATATATCGATCCAAGTACTCAACGGGTACTTTATTTTATCGACCTCAAAAGGAGGTTCTTTGGCGGAATTTGGTCTCAGAACGTAAAGCCGGAAGAAATGCCGCGAACATTTTGTCCGGCGTACTAACAATTCTGCCAGCTCGCTGCCTTAATAATGGTCAAATTTTGGCACAAGGCCAGCATTTTCGGCAAGATCGGGGGTCGGGGATTAAGTTGATTACATCGACCCAAATGCTCAACTGGTGCTTATTTTATCGACCCAGAAAGAATGAAAGAAAGACAAAGCAGAATTTGAACCTAGACGGAAGAAATCTTGCGAAACATTTTGTCCGACATGTTAATGATTCTGCCACTTCGCCGCCATTAGTAATGCCTCTAAAGGAAATATTTTTCAACGTTTATATTGAATTATAGCTTAAACATCCTCTGCCTCTAATACGAATGTGTATGTGTTAGCAATCTGTGTTTTGTTTTTAACATGATATACTAAATCATAATTTTTGTTAAGTTTAATATGTGAATTGTTATATTTTTTAATAAAACAGTAAATATAAAAGCAAAACTCGAGAGATAGCATGATGTCTTGCACATGTCGTTGAAATTGCACTACGAACGATCCCGTTTTTGGCAAGTGGAATGTGCCATTCCATAGAAGTATATGAAAATGATCAGTTCTTTCTGTTGTTCATCTCGCTGATGTTCAAGTTTGCAGTAAAACTTCTTGGTGCGAGATAATATATTTTAACTGAACACACACGCACACACCATTAGCAAGCACAACGCGCTATGAAAAAGTCAGATAAAAAACAACATAGCCATGGCTGTATGCTTAAGGTGCTTGCAACCACGTGATTTCTGGTTCAGTCCCACGGCTCGGTACTTAGGGCGAGTGTCTTCTACTACAATGCTTCTCAAATTATCTGTTGCGGCGTACCAGCAGTTTTTTTTTCTTCTTTCCAATGTACCAGAGACCGGTAATATTTCTTAGTAATATTAATTTATACCGGAAAAAATATATATAATGGATATAATAAAAGTTGACAATTTTATAAAATTATCTTATATTCATTTTGTAAACAAATAATACAATATTATTTTCTATTCTAGGCACAAGGCCCGAAATTTGGGGGGGGGCAGTCGATTAGATCGCAACTGGATTAGTCGATTAGATCACCAGTCGATTAGATCGCCAGTCGATTTGAGCGCAATATATGTATATATATATATATATATATATATAATATATATATATATATATATATATATATATATAAATTATCTTGTTTGCTGAATAGAAAGAAACTGCAGTCTGAGAATTTTCCGGTTTAGTAAATGTTTTTATCTTCATTTCACTTAATTTATCAAGCTTCTGT
>NW_021827656.1:0-10024 GCF_006345805.1 Octopus sinensis
ATAATGATATTTGGGGGGGACAAAAATGTGTAAACTTTCCTAAGATTCAAAGTATGATGAAGAAAACAAGACGGGCGATCCTTCGGTATATGTCCCGTAAGTACCGGAAGTGGCTTTGTTTACATTTCTGAAGATAACAGAAACCCTTTTCTCCCACCCCTAACCCTAACCCTAACCCCCCCATATATATATATATATATATATATATATATATATAAAAGCACTTTCTTGAAAGGATATCCGGTACTTCCGGGTCATATACCGAAGTTTCGCCAACGAGACGCTTTCTTTTCCAACCTTGCTACCAAATATGAGGTCGACCAAAATTTACTCCGAATTGAAAAGAGAAAGGGAACTCATACATACATGCTTACATACATGCATCATGCATACACACGCGCGTACGCACACAGCAAAACACTTCATTTCACGTTTTTTCGAATCCGCTCAGTTGTAAATGACAAACCTTGTGATGTACCGATATCCCGTCCAAAGGGAATATTGTGATCTCGTCCTATATACGATACGGAAACCGGGCAACCGGGTCTATGAGTTCGAGGATTCGATATAGTAATGTCCAGGAGGTTGACGACTATAGGCTTGTAGTAGTAGTATCAATAGGCACCCGGCAACATACGATGGGGTATTCGACTCGATCTTTTTACGCGTAAGTCAACCTTGTTATTTTCAATGTCGCTGAGATATGTACAAGTAACTGAACCTGTGTGAACGTTGCTTTAACTGACTAAAACATTAAAAGACGTGTACCCGAACATAGCTACAGTCGAATCAATCGAAACCGGAGATGGATGGCAGAATTGTTAAAGCATGAGTCAAAGTACCAACACGAATTCTATCCGTTCATCGTATGATCCGATTACGTTATTTCGCATCTAGGTTAACGTGACCGTTCGCCCTCCTCCGTATTAGTTAAAATAAGTTAATACGGAAGTCTTGTGAGCCAAAACCATAACAGAAAACACTCAAGTCAGCGCTCCAGTAAAAATAAACACCGAAATGATCTACATGATGTAGCCCATTGTCATATCGGATAGTGGCCACCCAACACCAACCATACATCAATTGTGTTGTTGGTTGATATCAAGTCAGTGGCTACAACTGTAAGTAGCGGCAATAAATCAGCTAAGATCGAGACGTCTGATTCAGTTTGTGACAGAACAAGTCGTAAATATACATAAACAAAATATGACCTGCTCTGGTCTTAGAACCAAAATTCTGTTGCCGATTCATAGTTAGGTATCATATGGCAAAGAAAAAAGTTTGTAGATACAGCGGGGAAAGAGAAGGATGCCTGAAGCCGTCAGGGTTTGTGTGTATGTGTGTTGTGTATTTAGGGTTTTGTAAATTTTTATTGTTTCCTAGTATTGACGTGGAGGATTTGGGGGTTGGTCGATGGCCTGATGTTCCCTTCATCCCACCACACACTGACACCATCTCTCTATCTAATTTATTTATTGCAACTTCAGTGTTATGGTTTATGGTTTAGTCGGAAGAAGGAGCAGAAAGCATCCATGACCTTTTGTTGGAAAGAGAGAGAGAGGAGGAGGACGAGGATGAGGATATGGAAGGAGGAGAAGGGGAAGTAACCACTTCATGGGTCGATGAAGTGCGTCAATAAAACGCATTATACTCGAACCCGAAACCTGGCCTTAAATGCTTGCAAAAAAGTGGACTCAAAAGAAACCACAGCGCCAAAAAAGTGGTCCTTAAAAGGATAGAATTCTCTGACAAGCTTCCACACAGTTTCCTTCTACTGAGTTCCTGTTGCAGGTCTGTCTGCTCGGCTTGAGGTTAAGAAAGAATTTGGTAGAACGCTTTGCCAGCATCTGAGCGAAACCGAACCCATATGACACAAAAGCAAATGCACCGTTCGTGTGTCTCGATAGGAATAAGAAAATTGAAACGTCTTTTTAGTTTTGTATTTTTTTTTCCAGAAATAAACACGGTAGTAAAATGAACATCACCCTATGCTGCACGTACCACTATAACCATAGCAACAACGGCATCAATGACAACGAATGCCACAACCAGCACCATTACTACACCACCACCACCACCACCACCGCCCCCGCAAAAGATACTGTAAGAAGAGACACAGTTTCAAATATTGTTTTTCTGAAATATTTTGACATTTCAATCAATAAAGCTTTTTAGAAAAAAACTAATAAGACACCAACAAGAGAATGGGAAGGGGAAAGGAAGATATGCTAGAAATAGCAGTTAAAGAGAGAACAGAGAGAGAGAGAGAAAGTGATTGGCTTGAGAGGTGTGCATGTAGTTGGGAGAGAGGCTAGAAATAGCAGCTGAAAGAAGAGAGAGAGAAATGTAATGTGATTGGGTTCTATGCTAGAAATAGCAGTTAGAGAGATCTAAGGGGGAGATTGACATTGACAGAAAGAGGTGTGTATGTGGCTGGGTGACATGCAAGAAATAGCAGTTAGAGAGAGAGGGGAGAGAGGGAGAGAGAGAGAGGGAGGGAGAGATTGGAAGATATGAAAGAGATTGTGGGGGAGGGTATGTGGTCGGAAGACCTGCTAGAAATACCAATTAAAAGTTGTGAAAGAATTCAAAAGTGACAAGACAGAAAAAGGAGTAACTGTGTGCACGCGCAACTATTTGCAAGTATATAAGTGTGTGTGTGTGTGTGTGTGTGTGTGTGTGTGTGTGGAAAGAGAGAGAGAGTGTGTGTGTGTGTGGAAGGTGCATCTGCATGCATATGTAGTCGGTAGACATGCTACGATTATTAATTATCTAAAAGAACTTCCAAAGTAATTAAGAGTGACTAGAGATACAATATAGAACTCTCACTGGTTTGTTGCGAAGGCAAGTGGCCAGGTGGTTAAGGTTGTTCATCCCTTGATCAGAATATTGTGAGCTCGAAACAAAAGCCAAGAATGACCCTTCTCTTTTTGCCTGTCCTTCTAATTGTTGTTTCTTTTGTCCACCTTTGTGTTGTGTATCTGCCAGAACGTTTTAATGCCCTCTATTCCGTTATATATATATATATATATATATATATATATATATACGAGTGAGGCACCATACAACCTTAAAGGTTCGTCGATTCCTATCACGACCCGACGAAACTAAGTTGCATGGGGACGTATGTATGTGTGTCATTATTCAGTTTTATTTCAAGATTTCTTTCCCCTAGAGAAAGAACTGATTTCTAACCTAGAGCCAGAATCCTTCATTGGAATTTCAACAACATCAACAGGGTATTTTTGCATGAATGTGCATATATGTGCAGTATTTGAAATCAGCGTATGTGCAGATTTGTATGTTTTTGTTTTACGTATCTATTCTCATGCATATAGTTGCTTGTCTAAACATGCGCATATATACTTAAATGATAAGCTTCTAGAAAGCTTTACAAATATTTTAGAGTTTCAGTGATGGTTTAGACCTGTAGTGCTCGAATCAGCATTCTCCTTTCTGGTTTGAGAAGCCTAATTTCTCAAGATTGGTACTTACGTACGTACGTACATACAATACGCATACATGCGTATATACACACACATGTATGTAGAGTATGTGTATTCACATATACACACACATACTTTATATATATATATATATATATATATATATATATAAATATAATAAATATTAGGGAATAAATCCAAACTTACAGGGAAAAATCAGATTTAGGATTAAATCCAATTTTATAGTATAAATATATTATATTATATTATAATAAATTAGAGATAAAACCACTATTAGGCAAATTAAACAATGAAAAACATAAGCCAATACATAAATTAATTTAATTTATATATTTTAAAAATATATCAAAAGTATTAAATTTTAATAAGATAAAGAGTAAAACACTACGATAGTTTCATGGCTATACAATTCGAATAACAATAATTTAAATTCAATTAATAATTCGAGTTATGGTTACAGTCATCTTCAGGTTAATTGAAATATCTAAAAAATAATCAGAAATATATATATATAATATATATATATATATATTACAATCTTGGTAAATATCTTTCAAGATAATGTAGTTTGGTATCAAAATACTTAAACCTTGTTTTCCGTTATCGGATTGAAAGATATCTTAAAGATATCAAATAACAATATGACAACGATGAATTGTAAATATGTCGTTAGAAATGGTTTTAAGGAATTGGGTAGCTTCACAATCATGCGACATACACATGAAATCCTGCGATTTATTTCGCGGTCGACCCGATTTACAAAAAATGACATGCAAATTTTCCCTGAATTACCCAAACACTTTAGATAAAGGGGTGCCCAACGGGTATTAAGCATCGTTTCTCTTGTTTGCCCCGCATGGCCACAACCTGATGACTGAAACACATACACCAAACTAGCTTCAACCTTTTATCTTTTGTTTATCAATGGTAGAAATTTAAAATTATGAATTAGAACAACTTGTTTAAAAATTTCAATGTTTTGCAAGTTTCAATAAAATCAAATATGATTTAAATGTTCATAACATTCAGTAATACAAAAATCTGGGTCATCGTGTTTAAATGCACAAAATTCAATAGTGTTAGAAGTGATCGATAAGAACGTGGATCATCAAATGTTCGTCATGAACATTTAAATCTTATTTGATTTTACTGAAAATTGTAAACATTTAAACTTTTAACATGTTTTCCTAATTCATAATTTTTACCATTGATAAACAAAATATTGTTGAAACTAGTTTGGTATATATGTAAAGAAATTTATTTGAAATAATTACGGGTTCTTCAAATTTAGGTTCGTTTTCAACCACAAATTTCTAATATATTTTCCTGCATGGAAATACACCTCGTCTTTTGTTTTATACATACATACATACATACATACATACATACATACATACATACATACATACATACATATATACATATATACATACACACACACACACACACATACACACACACACACACAAGTGATCGATAAGAAACGTGGATCATCAAATGTTCGGTCATGAACATTTAAATCTTATTTGATTTTACTGAAAATTGTAAACATTTAAACTTTTAAACATGTTTTCCTAATTCATAATTTTTACCATTGATAAACAAAAAATATTGTTGAAACTAGTTTGGTATATATGTAAATAAATTTATTTGAAATAATTACGGGTTCTTCAAATTTAGGTTCGTTTTCAACCACAAATTTCTAATATATTTTCCTGCATGGAAATACACCTCGTCTTTTGTTTTATACATACATACATACATACATACATACATACATACATACATACATACATACATACATATATACATACACACACACACACACATACACACACACACACACCACACACACACACACACACACACACACACACACACGCACATAATTTTTGCCTCTTTTTATGGAGACAAAGGGGTTTATAAAACTGGAAAAAAAGTGCTCAAATGTAAAAGAAACAGATATAAAAAATGCATTGATCAGAGATCAAACAGGAGAACCGCTTTACGAAGGCAAAATACTTCTGCCAAAATCAGTAGTACAACACTGAGAACAATAGGTGACTTGCCTAAAATCAATGTGATGATATTCCACACATAAAAACCAAGTTCCTCCAAACTGTGAAGGGCTTTGGGTATGTCTTCAGTGAGGGTGGCGTCATGCCGTCCTGCATCTTTGAATAGGGCCTTCAGAAATTGTGTAAAGCTGCTGGAGACTATTGTCAAACAAAAGGATTGCTGGTGGAGGAAGACCATATGTGTGGCAGCAAAATTCCCCTCAAAAGTGTCAGTAGTTGTAGGAAAATTTTCTACGATTCCACCAGCCCCAATTTCAGGCGCTCTAATTCTTCCGGTTGTAATCCAAAGGATTACTATGTGTGAGGCACGGTTGAGAAACATCAATCGCTCTTCCTGAAATACTACGGCAGAGCAAGTAACCAACATACAGGACGAGTTCGAAAACCTTCACAGTGAAGAATGCAAGCACCAGGTTCTGGAGTCCTCTTGAAGCTGTGGTGGGAGCTGAAGGAAAATACTCTGTGAGCACTTCTATCCCAGCCATAATCTAGTTAATATTTTTTGATTTCTTTAAAAAGATGCATTTGGTTTTGGATGAAATATTGTTTTATTTTCCTTTTATGCAAACTTGTCAAATTTATCCTGAACATCCTACTTAATAAGTAAATATACCCACACATATTATGAATTGCTTCTAGTTTTGTTGTTTTAATTATTCTCATATTTGAAGTTGTAAAATATAACTTCAATAATTTCTTCTCTTTAACTGCATGAAGAGGACATTCCAGCAGATCGTGAAGAAGGTATACAGAATATTTTATGTTGAGTTTTTCATTATTTAGTTGCATATTATGGACCATTTTCCCCCTGATCCCCTTATATATATATATATATATATATATAATTAATCAATATAGGGTGCCAAAAAAAAAAATTTTGTAGAATTTTTTTGCCACCAGCGGCCTAGTGGGAAAAAATTAAATAGTCATAGACCATTTTTAAGTTCAACATCAACAATCAAGGAACGGCCATAATAGGCCATTCACCCACTAGAAATAACAGCCAAAGCTTCAACCGCAAATAAAAGTCATTCCCGTAAACAGGAGAAAATTTAAAAAACATTTACCCTGTAATTTCTTATACGGTGCACCGTTTCGTCTGCTGTTTAATGGTAAACTAACCTGATTAAATTAAATCAAGCCAATCTTCCATAGGCCCTCAGATTCTTCAGTAAGAAATAGCCACAAGTCGGAACAGATATTTACACGAGGCATTCCGACCCTGCCAAGTTAATATCTGACCTAAAATTTTCAAATCATCGCACTCGCGCCAAATTATCGGCAGCAAATAAATATAAGCCGTCGATTCCATTACGGAATTAACCAGAAAATTCATAATTAATCAATATAGGGTGCCAAAAAAAAAAAAAATTTTGTAGAATTTTTTTGCCACCAGCGGCCTAGTGGAAAAAATTAAATAGTCATAGACCATTTTTAAGTTCAACATCAACAATCAAGGAACGGCCATAATAGGCCATTCACCCACTAGAAATAACAGCCAAGCTTCAACCGCAAATAAAAGTCAATTCCGTAAACAGGAGAAAATTAAAAAACATTTACCCTGTAATTTCTTATACGGTGCACCGTTTCGTCTGCTGTTTAATGGTAAACTAACCTGATTAAATTAAATCAAGCCAATCTTCCATAGGCCCTCAGATTCTTCATAAGAAATAGCCACAAGTCGGAACAGATATTTACACGAGGCATTTCCGACCCTGCCAAGTTAATATCTGACCTAAAATTTTCAAATCATCGCACTCGCGCCAAATTTATCGGCAGCAAATAAATATAAGCCGTCGATTCCATTACGGAATTAACCAGAAAATTCATAATTAATCAATATAGGGTGCCAAAAAAAAAAAAAATTTTGTAGAATTTTTTTGCCACCAGCGGCCTAGTGGGAAAAAATTAAATAGTCATAGACCATTTTTAAGTTCACAACACAATCAACATCAAGAACGGCCATAATAGGCCATTCACCCACTAGAAATAACAGCCAAAGCTTCAAACCGCAATAAAAGTCAATTCCGTAAACAGAGAAAATTTAAAAAACTTAAAGAAAATTTAAAGAAATACAGGGTAAATGTTTTTTAAATTTTCTCCTGTTTACGGAATTGACTTTTATTTGCGGTTGAAGCTTTGGCTGTTATTTCTAGTGGGTGAATGGCCTATTATGGCCGTTCCTTGATTGTTGATATATATATATATATATATATATATAACTATACATGCATATGTTTACACATATGCACACACGCATACACAAGAAAGCCAACGAAAGAACCTCTGCATGGTCATTTTTTCCAGCTAGATATTTATAATCACTATATTTACTTCCATATATACCATCTCTCTACTCATTACATTACACACTCCGAGATACACTCTACCACGATAACAAAATAAACAAATAAAAGACTACAGGATGTTTACTACTGAAGTAACTCTGATCACATATTTTGCCGGGTGTTAAACAACTACAGTATTTCTAAAAGAAAGGCGTTAAATGAAAACTAAGGATCGGAACTTGCGATGTTGAAATGATTTACGACTGTAAAATGTTTGTTTTATAAATTGTTGGTCCGTTTCAGACGCTTCTCTTTCCGTTTCTTTACCTTTTTTCTTTTCTTTCCTTTGTTTTTCATAAGATCATAAACTTCTTTCATGAGATATAAACGCCTCTAACCTTTCCTACGGTATTTCTTTTCTTTTTCTTTCTTTTTTTTCGCCTTTTTGGGAACATTTTGCCTTGCAATTCATTTTATTGTTCTCTTATTTCTTTTTTTTTTTGTGTGTGTAGTTTTCAGTCAGGAGGAAGAGTAACGCCCAAAAACTTTTTGTAGCGCCTCTATGACTGACTGAGCGACTAAAAATTGGTAATAGTGTTTTTGTTGTTGTTGTTGGTGGTGGTGGTGACAACGGCGGTGATGATGATATGTTGATGATGCTGACAACGACAACATTGATGATGATGATGATGATGATGATGATGATGATGATGATGATGATGGTGGTGATGGTGGTGGTGATGGTGGTGGTTAGGCAGAATCGTTAGCACGCTGGGATAAAATGGTTAGCAGCATTTCGTTCGTCTTTTACTTCGGTTCCTGGTAGGGCCACCCAAGGCGGATTGGTCTGACACCGAGTGGTATTAGGGCCACAACCCGGCTCTGGTGAAAATCCTCGGAGTGTCTGTTTCGGCAACCGGCGGCTCCTCGGTCGTTCTGTCCCTGCGTCTGCGGACAATCTGCGGCAAACAGGATGTCTCTACATGCGGGATCGTTTGGGGACCGCTTCTGAAATCCACATATTCCCACGAAACTTCTTCCATGAATTCTCAATGGCGAATACAATGCCTCGAGGATGCTGGAAGAAGCCGACTCAACCCGCCCAGGGTGAATGTCGCCACAATTACAAATACAAGTAAGTACCTTAAATGGCTATGTAATAACAATAATGGCAAGCGGTCATCATTCTTCCTTACATGAGCAAATCTACAAACAATAAAATGCAAACTTCAAATGGGTGAGGGGAGGACAGAGAATTTCTAGTACCTTCTGGTGAGGTCTACCTCCCTTTGAAGAGACTGTTAATTATTTAAGGCTGCTATTATATGAAAAGAAAAATGGAAAATGCATTCCGTTATTAAGTAAATAATGCCGATCATTCTTTTTATAAGTCTATTGCTAAGTCATTGCATTGGTTTCACGCTGGGGTAAATTCTTTGAAGCCTTTTAGTCAATTATAATGATCCTATTATTTTGGCAGGTAATATATATTATTTCCCGCAAAGGCTGAAAGGAAAAGACGACCTAGGTTGTTGGATTTGTAGAAATAACTGCTTCGTGAAAACTGAATAGTTAAAGCGTTTAAAACCACAACCGAAAAACTTTGATACATTTAAAATATTACCCGTGGTGACGAGGACAATTGTAATCAAAATAATTGCTTCTGATGACAAAAAGAGAGGAAAAAAACAGGTGAGATAATCCGTAACGTTAATAAATTAAGGTGGCATGCAGGGCTGTGTGATTAAAAGGGTCGTTTTTGCCACGACGTGGTCTCGGATTTAGCCCAACTGCGCAGTGACTCGGGCAAGTAACTTCTGGCCCCAGACAAACAAAAGCAAGGACTTGGCTTGTTTAGTGAATATGATAGATGAACGCTATCTGAAGCAGGTCATATACACACATATAAACACAAAGACACACGTTCATATAACGTTCATATATACGCATATATTATATATATATATATATATATATATATTATAGTTTAATCCAAACATGAAAACACAAAGAGAAAACACAAAGAGAAAACACAACAACGCGAGACGTGGAACAATATAGTGTTATTGGACGCTCAGGAAGAAGGGAAGAAGGAGGATTTACGTTTCGAGTGGAGCTCTTCGTCAGAAACAATAGGAAGGGAAGACGGAGGGAAAAAAACTCGCCCACGGTACACCGCGACATACACACA
>NW_021827657.1:0-9840 GCF_006345805.1 Octopus sinensis
TTATGTAAAAAAAATAACAAAGACTCTTATGTAAACATTAATAAACAATAGGAGACAATGTATATAAAAGGCAAAATGAGTTTTAAGATATTGGGAAAGGACATGGAGAAATTGATGTCAGATGTGAATTGGTTGCGTGTGTCAGTTGCCATTGTCTCTAAAATATTCCTTATCTTTTTATCTTGGTTGTCCTTCACTGGCGACGATGACCCACCCGCGAAATTTTTGTTTTTCCAAGCGAGTTCCGGACCCCAGTGATGAGCTCATTTGCATACAGCCAATCAGAGCAGAGCCACTTTTACCCTTTCTCCCTTTCTAGTCAGCACCTGTTTTCCTTACCCTTTCCCTCTCTACTGGCAGACAGCAACCTTTGTGTCTCTACCTGTCAGGCAAACGAATAAATGTAAATAATTTTGATTCCTTCTTGATTTTGATCCTTCGATGGTCTCTGGTTACTCCGACGTTGGCATAATAATATATTTGCCCAAACTGAAATGCTGGAGTGCTTTCATTCTTTCAAGAAAAACGTTTTAAAAAAGTTATAGAGGTTTAAAATTTGATAATTTTCACCCAGTCAGGTGATAAGATAAGGTCACTTGATTAAAGAATGGCCATGCTTTTTTGACTGCTGTGTCGCCATTTTTCGGTGTATTTGAACCAGAAAAATGTTCACTTAAAGAGAATAACAAGCTACATAATGCAAAAGTTTTACTTTTCAAAACTTCCAATTCTAAAGGGTCGAAACAAACCCGAGCAACGCCGGGCTGTACTGCTAGTATATATATATATATATATGACCATACTGTTCGTTTATATGTCATTGCTCAATTTGAATTATTTTCCTTAACTCATTTTTATTTAATTTATACAAATGGTTCTTCTCCTTTTTGCCTATGTCTACGTTTTTGGGCTGCTGGAGATAATCCGGAAATGGGCGCGCATGCACGAATGCAAATTGCTTCTACATAACAAATTCTTGCATTTGTGTGGCGCACAATAACGGTGGTGGTCATGGCAGGTTGATAGTTATTGCTGGCTGGGATTTCGCAGTGTGGTCTGGTTCTCGCATGTTCCTTTCTTGAAGTCGTTGAGTTTGTGCAGCTTTTAGTTTTTTTTTTACATCATCGGATACGGTTGAGCGCCATCCCGTCAATGAGATCTCTTGCCCCACTTATTTCTGTTAGGTCTGGTGCATCTTGTATGCATAAAATAGCTGATGTACACACACACACACACACACACACCACACGCACGCACACACACACACAAACAGGCACGCACACACACGTCTTCAAATGCATTTGTATGAATACTTGTAGGACTTTGCGTGTATATAAAATGTATTTCAAATTACACACACACACACACATATATACACACACATATACAGAAAACTGCGCACACATCTTACACACATATTGCACACATACACACACCATATACTTTAAACGCATCCCTATAAATATATACGCACACATACGTATATAGATACATACATACGTACATACACACACCATATATATATATATATAATAATACTATATATATATATATATATAATATATATATATATGCATATATATATAATGTATATATGTATACATACACATATATATGCTTACATACACACACATACACACACACACACTCACATACACGCACATGTATCTATGTATGTTTAAACATATGTGTATATTTGTAATATGCATGTTAGCATTATTAAATTACTCAACAAAGAACAAAAATATAGCCATTCCATGTATTGACATTAGCAGAAAGCATGAAATTATGGTTAGACTCATCGAAAATGCAGATCTTAAGGCAAGAAGAAGAAGAACAACAACAACAACAACAGCAACAACAATAGAATGAACATCATCATCATCATTATCATCATCATCATTATTATTATCTCCCATTAGTTTCTTTCTCCATCAAACAATAACAACAACAACAGCAACAACAATAACGCCATTTACAAATAAACAACACAATTCTAAAGAAGCTGATACAAATAAATATACTAAAAAAACAAAACAAAGAGAGAGAGACATTATAGACGGCGCTGGATAAGTGAAACAAGGTTCGACAGACTGCTACCGGAAATGTACCAAAAAAACAAATATATATATATATAACCAAAGCATAGAAGCATAGCAGACAGAAGAATACTTTACAGAATCTGATACGACAAAGAACAAAACAAAACAAAAAAATGGCAAAATTAAAAAAAAAAATGAAAAAAATGATATTAATGCCAATTCTGACAACTATGGCAAAACAAAAACAATAACAAAGACTGCGATAAACACCGAAGTTGGAGAAGAACAAGAACAAGAACAAAAAGAAGAACGGAAAACGAAAGGTTCTTAGAAAATGTACAGAAATTAGGAAGGAAAGAATTTACCATTAGACCATGAGGTCATGTGACATAGGCTGGAGATAGAAAAATAAAAATAATAACAAGAATATGAACGAAGAGGACATTTTGAGGGATAAAAACGCCAATGGCAAAGACAAGAACGACAATAACAGCAACAAATGATCCAGTCCGAAACTGTGGAAGAAGAATCTCGGGGCTGGTGTTGTGGTTGGTTCTGACTAGTTTTGAGCCCAGTTTTCCCCGCCCTTCATATTTTGAGGTCGCTAGGTTTTCTAGAACTTGGAGACCTAATCTTCATCAAATCACTTTCTCGAAACTAGAAAGGACACATTGGATGATGTAACTCTTGATAAACTTACTACAAAATGTAGAACTTATCTTCATCAAATCACATCGCATTGCCTTAAAGCACAAACATTGGATGATGTACTTCTTGGTGGACTCCATATTATTGCCTTAAAACAGGCATTGCCTTAAAATAGGGATATTAGATGATGTAGTTCTTGATTTATTTCATATTATTGCCTTAAAACAGAGACATAGAATGATGTAGTTCTTGATGGACTTCATATTTTGAGATCGCTAAGATTTCGGAAGAAGTTGGAGACCTATGTGTGTGAGTGTGAGTGTGTGTGTGTGTGTGTGCGTGCGCGCGTGTGTGCAAACGCTTGTGTTTAGCAGTTTATGTGTGCTTGTTCAGGTGGTGTGTGCATGTGTATAGTGTGTTTTTGCGGGCGAAAGTTGTCTGTGTTTATGCGTGTCGCGTGTGTATGTATGTGTGTATATTGTTTGTGTTCAGGCGTTTTGTGTTTTTCGGAGTGAATTCTGTGTGTTGGGGAGGAATGCTTAGAGGTGTGAAATGGGACGGGGGTGGCGAGAGATAGGAGATAAGAAGTGGGATGTATGTAATTGATATTCTATTGTCTAGACGACGATGGTATCGTGAACAGAAACTGCCATTCTTCTGATCAGATGACATCCGCTCGAATAAAACAGAATTACTCTACAGTTCAGATGACGTCGTTTCATAAGAGAAATTCTGTACCGCGAAGAGGATGTTGGGTCGTAAAATGAAATCTCCTCTACTTTGTAGACGACATTAGGTCGTAAAACGGGACAATTACCTTTCTGTGTAGATGTCATAAAGTTGTAAAAAGGATGATAAAGTATTTTATTGTTTAGACGCGGTTACTTAATAAAAAGAAGCAGTTATTCTGTTGTCTAGAGGACGTTGGTTTCGTTCGTAAAACGAAAGTTATTCTACTATGTAGACGACGCTGGGATGTAAAATAACGAATGGTTATTACCCTGTCTTATTAAAGCAAAATATTAAGGGGTTAAAAAAAACAAACAAACAAACGAAATCCCCCAAAAGACCAAACAAAGAGAAACATTATTTCATAGTAGCATATGCTGTTTGATTGATGTCTTTGTAGACAATGTTAAATGTCTTCTTCCGCCTTCGTTTCTTCTTCGTCGTCATCATCTTCATCCTAATCATCATCATCATCATCATCATCATCATCATCATCATCATCATCATCATCATTCAACAGTAACAGCAAAACAAACATAATTGTTGTAAAACATATTAAAATCTCATATTTGTGTGAGAGACAGGAAACCGGAAGTTGTAATAGAAACATCGTAAATAAATAAAAAAAAATGTCAGGCTAACACCATAACAACCACCGAAGTAATAATAATCCTTTCCACTAAAAGCACAGCGCCTGATATTTGTCGGTAGGGGGACTGGCCGATTACATCGACCCCCAGCGTTTCACTGGTACTTAATTTATCGATCGCGAAGGAACGAAAGGCAAAGTCGACCTCGGCGGAATTTGAACCTAGAACGTAGCGAAGGGCGAAATACCATTAAGCATTTCGTCCGACGTGCGACGATTCTGTCAGCTCGCCGCCTCAATAATAATAATAATAATAATAATAATAATAATAATAATAATATAATAATAATAATAATAATAATAATAATAATAATAATAATGCCTTGATTCTTAGAAAGAGGATTATCAGTTTTTGGAAAGGAGATGCCACAGGCCACTCGGAGTTATTCTTCTTGGCTCAGATTAGTTTGATTTTATGCAAATTGCATAGGCCATAAATGTGTTCTTTTTTTATATATGTCTCTGTCCATTGGCTGCTGGAGACAGAGAAGGACAACTGTCGTGCTGATGACGCCTATGAGGCAGAAACACGCGTACGCTACTAATCTCTTGTCTCTAGATAATATGCCTGTCCTTTTCCTTAATGGCATGTTATCCTTGGAGAATTCCTGATTCCTCAGATTGTTCCTCCTTCTCATATGAAGCCGACAACAATAACCATTTGGTAATTCCATTAAGATTCTTTCCTGATTGTCAAACGAATGGAAAGCTACTGGAAACTTAAGATTTTAGGATATCAAAGAAACTAATCTAAAGACACCAATTTAGAGTAATTAGCCTTTTGGGCATATTTATAGATATTTTGTTTAAGGATATATGTAATAAAAGCGAGGAATAATTACCGAACTTCTCTTTGCAGCTTAACTAGTATTCTTATGAAGATTCAAACATAAGAATATGGGTTGAAGAAGGAGTGTTGGTCATGGAAGGAGATTATGTAGTTTTAGTAACATGTCCAAACATTAGTATTAGAAATAAAGAGAAACAGCACAACCAGGAATCGAGATGGTGCCATTGGTAAAAATGACCGAAAATTTGTTATATATATATATATATATATGTGTGGTAAGTAGCTTGCTAACAACCACACGGTTGCGGGTTCAGTCCCACTGCGTGGCATCTTGGGCAAGTGTCTTCTGCTATAGCCCGGGCCGACCAATGCCTTTGTGTGGATTTGGTAGACGGAAACTGAAAGAAGCCTGTCGTATATATGTATATATATATGTATGCGTGTGTTTGTGTGTCTGTGTTTGTCCCCCTAACATTGCTTGACAACCGATGCTGGTGTGTTTAGGTCCCCGTCACCTAGCGGTTCGGCAAAAAGAGACCGATAGAATAAGTACTAAAAGGTGGTGCTCCAGCATGGCCGCAGTCAAATGACTGAAAAAAAAAACAAGAGTAAAAGAAGTAAAAAGAGAGTAAAGAGATATATATATATATATATAGTATAATATATGTATATATATATATATATTTATATATTTATATATATATATTTATTATATATATTTATTTATATATTATATTATTATATATATATATATATATATATATATATATATATATATATATATATATATATATATATATATATATATAGTTTTCTACAAAGGTTTCGGGCCGACCACAACCTTGTGATGGATTTTGTATATATATATATATATATATATATATATACACGGTGAAGACGCATGGCTTAGTGGTTAGGATGCTGTACTCATGATTGCGAGATCGTGGGTTCGATTCCCAGGCTAGGCGTTGCGTTGTGTTGTGTGTATTGCTGTATTTTGTGTAAGTCATTTTGCTAATAAAAAAAAAAACACGCACAAAATGGCGAAAGAGTAGATGAAGTTTAAAAGGATAAAAGTCAGAAGAAAAACAAGATGTGTTGCTCCAAATATAATTTGAATAAAGGACATTGCTGGAGAGACCGACGTGGCTAGAAAACATCAAACCAGAACTATTAAGGGCGAAAAGCTCCACTATTCTGAGGAAGTAATAAAAACATATTGCTAAGAGAAAACAAATATGTCCGACGCTTAAATCCCAGCTTCGAAAACTGCTGACTCGGAAATATTCTAAGCGATCTGATAAATCATCACCATGATCACCGTGACCGACCAGGCTATCAGATGTTGCAACATATCGCTGGTCACAATGCGCTTCGCATTGTTTTAGCCTTCAAATGACGCCACCCCGCTGGCTAAGCGAGCAGGCCAACAGAAGAAAGAGTGAGAAAAATTTGTGGCGAAAGAGGACTGCAGGGTTCGTCACCACCCCCTGCCGGAGCCTCGTGGAGCTTTAGGTGTTTTCGCTCAATAAACGCTCAAAACGCCCGGTCGAAACTGCGATCCTACGACCGTGAGTCCGCTGCCCTTACCACTGGGCCATTGCGCCTCCACCTGATAAATCATATTGTATCTTTAAGGAAATTATTTTTCCCAATTTTTTTTCGCCAAATACTATTAGTATGTCAATAAAATAAACGATGTGGGATTTGAACAACCAAATAAACAAGAATAACCGGTATTGTGAAGACAAATTAAATATCTTCTTCGGCCCGCAGATGTTTCCCCAGTTTGGGGCTTAGCTCCTCTTTGACGTCATTAAGTTGGCGGAAGATAACTATAAAACTGGATTCTATATTGCTCTCAGTTCCGATATCATTTTCCGAAGACCATATATCGATGCTCTAAAAATTGCATAAGATTCGTGGGAATGTTCAGCAGACGGACACAACTAAATCACTGATATGGATTCTGGACTGGTAATCCATTACTTAATCGAGTGAATAATATCACACACCACGATGAATTATCAAAAGGAAAGTGCTTCGTAATAGACAGATTATATACACATAATCTGTGACCAAAACATTATCAATGAAGTATTTTGAATGATCGATAAGTTGAGAGAAGTTTCGAAGTATGATGAGGTTGATACAAAAATAATTGCTGTTTGTTATTATTGATGATTCAAAGTTTGATGGTTGCGTTAGAAGAAACTTCTATTTAATTATGTTCGTTCACATAATAAATGACTTTGAAGCGTAGACGTTGTTAGTCGATTTTATGCCAATGGTTTTGCTTTCGCGGTTGTTGTTGCTGTTTAGTTTAACTTGTGAAATGTTGCGACGGAAAGAACTCAAGATTCGAGCGATTTTATTGTAGGAATTCGAAACGGAACGCAAAGCCATAGGAACTGTTTGCAATATGAACCTAATGTTTGAGCGGAAGATGGTCAACTAATGCACAGTTCAAGGGTGGTTTCGAAAATTACGCAATGACGAAACTTGATGATGTGAATGGATATCGATGAGATTCTGAGACTGATAACAATCATTTGAAAGCAATTGTTGATGAAGATCCATCAAAAACAAGAATTGCCCGAAAACTAAATTTCGACCATTTTACATTTGTTAGACATTTGCACCTGATAGGAAAATTAAAAGAAGGGGTCACCAAACGGGTGTCACTTGAGCGCAACAAAACTAATAAGGTGCTCGATCGTATTTTGACGGGACGAAAACTGGATTCTGTCGACAATCAACGGTGTTTGGTATCAGCTGCACATCTTCTGATGTGAACAGGAGCATTGGTCTCAGACTACTTCACAGCTCTTATTTATGGGTCCCAGAAGTCGGTAGTGCACACTGACGACTGCGATACGATATCTCAATTTGGCCAGTAAGCAAAACTACGTAGAGGGTATCAGCAAACTTGAAAGAATGGCTGTACAGGGAAGGTCACCATTTAAGTGCACGAAGACTAAGAAAAGGGGCTGAAGAAGCTGATTTGGTCAATGGCTCGGAAGGTAAGGTAGCAAAATTTATGGTACATCTAGGGCACTCTCGTCACAGAATACATACTTATGTGCAGCTTCTGTAGAAAGAATTGGGATCCCGCTTTGTACCTAATTGCACCTGTAGAAAATTAAGGAACTTAGACCATCCAAACAAAGATTCTTGATATTCATCTTGCTTAGAGCAGACGACACCTAATTACAGAACGACATTCGCCGGCGTTCCGCCTAGTGGCGGGGGCAAAATAATTCCCCCAACCAAAACTGCTTAAAAAAAGACAGAGTTACTGTTTCGTGGTCGGTAAGCAAATTCCTCCACTAATATTTCTTGAATTCCCAGCAAAACAATTACAGCAGAGAAGTATTGCCAGGAACTGTGTAAGTCGCACCAAGAACTGTGCTTTGTAGATTTACGTCCAGTATTGGTCAATCGAATAGATCAATTCTTTTCCATAACAACACCGGATCAGATAATTGGCAAAAGTTTCTCCTGAAACTCAACCGACCTACAAAACTCTCCCTTAAACAACTTATATCGCTGATCTCACTGCGGCCCGTTTAACAGTTTTCAAAATCTCTCAATAACTTCTAGTAAAATGGCGTCAATAAACAAGTAGCCGCTCAAAACGTTTTTCGAAGAATTCATTAGCTCCGAGGCTCTAGAATTCAAAAATTCTTTTTGACCAAAGAATCGCGTAGGTTCTAATGATTATTTCAATTAATAAAATTTATTCTGAGCTTTGAGACAGACTGATATGAAAAATTTCCAAAATTTTAAAACAGCAAATATTTTCGCAGATAATTTTGTATTCGCAAAATCATTCAGAGTAGTAGTTGTTGTTGTAACAGTAATAGCAGAAGTAGTAGTAGTAGTAGTAGAAGTAGTAGTAGTAGAAGAAGAAGAAGAAGCAATAACAAGGCAACAGCAACAATAGTAGTGGTAGCAGCAGCAGTAGAAGCAGAAAGAATAACAGGAAGTGGTTGTAGTAGTAGTAGTAGTAATGGTAGTGGAAGTAGTAATAGCAAGGTTGTAGTAGTAATACTAGCAACAATCATAGTAGTAGTGGTACTAAACAACAACAGCAACGAAAGCAACACCTGCAGCAGCAGTGACTGCGATGGGTTGAGATAGATAGTAGTAGCAGCAGCAGCAGTATTAGTAGTAGTAGTAGTAGTAGTAGGAGGAGGAGGAGGAGAAGAAGGAGGAGCATGAATAACAATAGAAGTAGTAGCAAAAGTAACGGTCAACAGTAACGGGGTTGTAATAATGCCTGTAGCTGAAGTAGGAGTAGTAGCAGCAATAGCGGTAGCAACGATACTAGTAATAGTAAGTAGCATGGAGGAGGGGAAAGGATAGGTAGAGGTATAGTGGCTAGTGGCAGGCTAGTGGCGGTGGCGGTGGCAGTGATAACTAATGGTGGAAGTAGTAGTGCAGGAAGTAGTAAAGTTATTAAGTGTAGAAAAATGACTCTACAAACCTGCTTTAGTAGTACTCATACTACACTCTTGAATGTTACAACTTTCTCTTTTATTGGGTTTCTTCTTGACGTCACAGTCAAGACTAGCTTTATTGTCTTCGGTTAAACATTTCACCTCTCTGGTTCGATGTCCTAAATCAATGTCTGCTAGAACACTGTATCAGACAAAACAGCATAATTAGATGATATATTTCAGCTTAATGACATTGAAAGCACTGTAATTTATATATATATATATATATATATAGATATATATATATATACTACTAATAATAATAATCTGTGGATGGAATTTATTAACACTTAATGCATTACACGCGCGTTTCCACGAGTCTCATGTCTCTTAAGACCATAGTCCGTATTTCTGGGATGGTTACAGTATATTCAGTAGTATCCGTCGGCGTCGAGTTGATCATCTTATGGATTCATGTACAAACACACACACACGCACGTCCACACACACACAGGCACACGCACACCCAGACACACACAC
>NW_021827658.1:0-10023 GCF_006345805.1 Octopus sinensis
TTTTCTGCGCTTGTTTCTCGTATGTCTAATTCCGGAATTTGTTGTATTTTGAATTCAATTAGATATTCCTTTGCCTGTTTTGTTACTGAGTATGATGCTTTCTTGTTTTCATGTTTTGAGACAAGTTTTAACATCCAGTCCTCAGAATTTTTTCAGTAGATGTCTAGGCCAATTGTGACAATCTTCATTGTTATTGCCAGTTGTAAAAGTCCACGGCCTCCCTCTTTTCTTGGCAGATAAAGTTTCTATATCTGCTTTAGGGTGTGCATTCTATGCTTGTCCACAGTTTTCGTATTTTTCTGTCAAGATTACATATTTCAGTAATTGACCAGTTAACGATACTGAAACTGTAAGTCACGACTGGTATGGCTAAAGCATTGATCGCTTCGATCCTGTTTCTCGCATTCAGCTCTGTCTTGAGTATTGCTCTTACTCTGCGATAACATTCTCTCCTGATCATTTCCTTCATCACTGAATGCCTTATTCCGTCCCCTTTCAAGTACCCCTAGGTATCTGTAGCTCTCCGCTGGGTCTACCTCTTTTATGACATTCTGCTGGTCAAGGTTAACGTTAGATGTTTCTGTCATTTTTTCTTTGATAAAGGTAGATTTTGCACATTTTATTATTATTATTATTATTATTATTATTATTATTATTATTATTATTATTATTATTATTATTTATTGTCTTTTCACAGCTTCTAACGCTGGAGATGTGCTACGGTGCCAGCTGTTCCCTACCAGTGAACTAAGGTGACACCCCTTAGTTTTCGAGCACCTTCCGGAGTATTCAAGCGGTTCCAAGCAGTGCTGCTTTCTGCAAGTGCTCCACCCTTATTGCAGCCCTATTTGTTCCATGTACTTCTCAAGATTTTTACTCACTATTCCCAGGGCTCCGACAATTATTGGTACTACTACCATCTTTTTCATCGACCACAACAAACCTCTTAAGCTAACCTGTCATATCTATCGACTTTTCTTTCTTCCTTGTCGCATACCTTATTGTCAGCTGGGCATGCTATATCTATGATCCAGCATAGTTTGCTTTTTTTCTCAACACTATGTTTGGTTTCCTATTCTCTATCTCATGATTGCACTGAATCATAAAATCCCATAGGATCTTTGCATTATCGTTTACGATGATGCCTTCGGGTTTGTGATCGTACCAATTTTTTGCTTTGTCAAGTCCATACTTTGTCAAGTCCACTGGACAATCCTTGCTATATTGTCATAACATCTCTTATATTCCTTCTAGGCTTGTGGCGTACATTGGCTGGTTATATGCCATACGGTTTCACCATTTTGTCCACAGATTCTGCACTCATCACTTTCTGATGTATTGTCTATTCTGTATTTGATGTAATTGGTTCTTAATGCTTGCTCTCGGGCTGCATAAATTACAGCCTCCGTTTCCGGTTTTAAATCACGTTTAGTCATCCATAGCCATCTTTTTTCTATGTCTGTCTTATCTTCAACATCCCCATGAAATTTTCCATGCATTCTCTTCTTTACCCACCTATTTTCAGTTTTATTCATTCTCAAGTGCTTCTACAATGCTTTATCTTTGCAACCTTCCATCCTACACAAGCCTGACTTTCTTACTTCCAATAATAGTAGTTCTGTGGCATTTTTACATACCATGCTATGTTATTTTGTTTTGCTCTAATGCAGTGTTCGCATCCAATAAGTCCTCTTCCCCTCTTTTTCTTGGTACATATAGTCTGTCTGTGACAGTTTTTGGGTGTAGTAACCCATATCTAGTTAGCAACTTCCTTGTCTTTCTGTCTAAGCTGTTTAGTTCGTCTACTCTCCATGCAATTATTACTATTACTATTATCACTAGTCTCATTATTATTATTATTATTATTTTTATTATTATTATTATTATTATATTATTATTATTATTGAGTGAGAGAGCAGTTCATGCCATCAAAGTGACACTGGGGTAAAATATACGAAGCCCAATATACCCATCATGACTACCCGTCTGATAAGGGTACACCAGGCACATGCATCACAAACCAATGTGCGCGACATGGTGATCCATATCAAGATAAACGCACATGACCTTGCAGGTGGGGCCCAGTTAGAATTTTCTTCAGGTTGAGTAGCCCATCCCGCTCAAAAGGTCCCTGAATAAGGGTTGTTTAAGGATGTTGAACGACACACCCATGTATCCAGAGGTGAATTATTCAAACCCCAAAGAATCCCTCTCAACACATGGCTATGATGCTCCCCCACTACATCTGCTCGTGATCAGATATGCACATATCGTCAGCCACTAAGGGACATGGTCAACTGGTTAAAGTCAAACAACTGACAAGAAAATCTGTGGTATTGAGCAGAATATTTGCTGTAGCCCATCTTTTATACCAAGACAAAACAATGTACATGATAACACTTCCAATCAGTTAAGATCAGAAGCCGTGAGAGCCACTGCCTGGTACTGCATTATTATTATTATTATTATTATTATTGGCAGAATCGCAGTCGGTACTTCTTTCAACACTTCCGAGTTCAAATTACGCCGTGGCCGATTTTGCCTTTTATCCTTCCGGCACCAATAAAATAAATACCAGTGGAGCACTAGGGAGTCGATGCAATTGCCTTATCCGCCTCCCTCTCCCCTCCAAAATTCTACAATTTGAAATCATCATTATTATTTCATTTCATTATTATCATCATGATCCTCCTCCTCCTCCTCCTCCTCCTCCTCCTAAACATCATCATCATCTTCTTCTTCTTCTTCTTCTTCTTTTTCTTCATCTCCTTCTTCTTCTTCTTCTTCTTCTTCTTCTTTTTCTTCTTCTTCTTCCTCCTCCTCCTTATTTTACAGCCTGTTTCTGCTTAAGTCTCCATGCCAAAGTAACTTGTGTGATTCTGATAATGCACGCCATAAATTTCAAGATTTGGATGGGGTGACGAGATGGGGGACACGGTTACACATTAAGGAGTTTTGTTTGTAACGTGCAGATAAGTAGTAGTAGTAGTAGGAGGAGGAGGAGGAGGAATCCGATTGCTAGTGGTAACCGTGTAGTTAGTCCCTCTACGGCCAGATTTCGCATAAAGCTAATTTTCTTAAACACATGCACACACACTCTCTTACAAATTATGTGCGTGTGTGTGTGTGTGTGTGCGTGTGTGTATACAGGCACACATATACATACAATGCATGAATGTATGTTTCTATTTATTTGTATATATGAATAAACATATATACAAATACATATGCATTGTATATCTATCTACCTACCTATCTGTCTGTCTATCTGTCTGGTTGTCTGTTTATCTATCTAATCTATCTATCTATCTATCTATCTATCTATCTATCTATCTATCTATCTATGTCTATTTGTCTCTCTCTATCCGTCTGTCTGTCTGTCTCTCTCTCTATCTGTATGTACGAGGTGGTATCAATAAGCTCCCGGAATAGTTGTGTTTAATAAAAAGTAACTTATATATCTAAGTTTTAACATCATCTCCCTCGAAATAGTCACCCACCGAGGTCGACTTAACCTTCCATCCTTTCGGGGTCGATTAAATAAGTACCAGTTACGCACTGGGGTCGGTATACTTGACTTAATCCCTTTGCCTGTTCTTGTCTGTCCCCTGTGGGCAACAAAGAAATAAAAGAAATAGTCACCTTCCGCAACAATATACCGATCTCAGCGTTCCTGCCACTTTTGGAATCCATACTGGAAGTCGTTTCCCGTAAGTGAGTCGAGGACCGATTGCTATTCGCTCTGGATCTCGACAACGGTGTTAAAACGGCGACCTTTAAGATGCATTTTCATCTTGAGGAAGAAACAGAAGTCCGCAGGTGCTAAATCCGGTGAACAGGGTGGGTGCAGAAGCGATGCCATATTTTTGGCCAGAAACTCACGAGTGAGGAGAGAGTGTGTTATCCTCGTGAAGAAGCTAATTCTTCGATCTCCACAGATTCGGTCCCTTTCGCCGAATCTCCTTCCTCAAACACTTCAAAATGTCGCAGTAAAACTCTCGATTGATGGTCTGGGTCTGGAGGACGAATTCTCGATGCACAATACCACACATGTCGAAAAAAACAAGCGATGAGCATGCTCTCGATTGAGCTGCGACTCTGTCGTGCGGGGAGATGAAGGTTTCTTCCATTGTGACAACTGCTGCTTCGTCTCAGGATCGTACTTCTTGACCAACTCTCGTCACCGGTGATGATCCTCGACATGAAGAATGGGTCATCAGCGACACGCTGACGGAGATTTTGACAGACTTCGATACGATGTTATTTCTGCTCAGTTGCCAGCAGGCGGGGATCAAACTTGGCAGAGACACGCCGCATGTTCAATTCAGACGTTAGGATTCCCTGCACGGACCCAATACGACAGACCAACGACTTCAGCAGTGTCACTGATTGTCCTCCGACGATCCTCATGCAAAAGCTGATGAATTGACTCCATGTTTCCAGGGGTGACGCACGTGGCAGGTCTTCCAGATCCATCATCGTCTTCCAGGGACTTTCTTCCGCTTTTGAAGGTCCCGTGTCGCTCGAAACATTGCGTACGACCCATTACCTCGTCGCCGTAAGTTTAACGAAGCATGCTCAATGTCTCTGTAGCTGACTTCCAAAGTTTAACGCATAATTTCACGTTGGCCCTTTGTTCCAACTTTCTGCCCATGACAAAATCGCAGACTACAGAGTACTTGTGATTGCGAAAACACAAATTTCACAATTTGCGAAGTAAACACAGCAATGTCACTCGGCACACTGCCTCATGAAGGTCACTGCTAGCTCTCACTGCGCATGCAACTGTGTGCTGCCATCTGTTGGCGCGCTACAGAACAAGTCTGGGAACTTTTTGATACCAGCTGTATGTGTGTGTATGTATGTATGTATGTATATTTAAAATATTAATCTATAATATATATATATATATATATATATATATATATATATATATATATATATATATATATATATATATATATATATATATATACACATATATATATATAATTACGCAATAAATATATTTGTAATCACGTCGCGATAGAGTCACCATGTCCATATAATACACACGTACATCGTTATTTTGTTTTGCTTTATTTTCCATCAATGGTATATAAATTAAAATACAATGAGGAAGAGTGTTCAATTAACAGATTTATTATAACAAGCTTTATAATATGTTGTGCGTGTGTGTATGTAGGCAGGTGTCTATATGTATATATATATAGATATATATATATATATATATATATATATATATATACATGTGTGTGTGTATATATGTATATATATATATATTTAGTATATATATATATGTATATACATGTGCATATATATATATATATACACATATATATACACACATATCATATGCATATATATATATTATATATATATACATATATATATTATATATACACACATATAAATATATATATATATACACACATATAAATATATATATACACACATATATGTATGTATGTATGTATGTATGTACGTGTGTTTGTGTATGTTTATGTTGAATGTAAATTATGAAAAAATTATGTAATTACAATTTTCTCAGTGAACCAAACATGAAACAAAAGTTTTAATCAACAAAAAAAAAACCCATCGAAACTATAATATTGTTATTTCGATTTGTGAAATTTTAATAAAACTGCAGTGTTTCATTCTATTGATGAAATATGTGATAAATGCAGGGGGTATATTTCCCATTTAGGGAGGAGACGATATATTTCCCTGAGGTGTAGCCCTTTTATAGACAACGTCGCCATCAAGCATCCTTCTTTGTGTTATGTATGTCAGTTATGACATCCCACGTTAACCAATTTTCAGAGTTAGTTCCTTCTTTTTAATATCAAGGATGAGTAACTGGTCTTAATTCATGCATGCATAAATACATACCATCATGCATGCATAGATACAACGTATATATACGCATACGTAAGACGAAACATGCAAATAAACACATGTAGTGACATCAAGGCATGCAAATGTACATGCAAAAGCTACATTACAGTGAAGATAGATAGACAAACAGATAGATAGATAGATAGATAGATAGATAGATAGATAGATAGATAGATAGATAGATAGATAGATAGATAGATAGATAGATGGATAGATAGATGGATAGATGGATGGATAGATAGATAGATGGATAGATAGATAGATGATAGATGGATGGATAGATAGATAGATAGATAGATAGATAGATAGATAGATAGATAGATAGATGATAGATGGATGGATGATAGATAGATAGATAGATAGATAGATAGATAGATAGATAGATAGATAGATAGATAGATAGATAGATAGATAGATAGATATAGATAGATAGATAGATAGATAGATGATAGATAGATAGATAGATAGATAGTAGATAGTAGATAGATAGATAGATAGATAGATAGATAGATAGATAGATAGACACACATACATACAAAATTTAGGCTGGAAGTTCACATAAAATTTTAAGCTGAGAGTTCACATTAGTTTAAAGTTCTACTAAATGGATGGTGGTTTAAAGATAAGAGCTGTTGCTAAAGTACAGCCATATTACAGTAGCCAAAATCGTAATTTCTGTATAGCTGAGAGCTTCGACATCCTAATCGCCCGTGAACAACAACTCGGCAAAAAATCCGGTGCTCGTCACCATCTGCAAAACACGACACTCACAAGATCTGCCTCAATAAACAAAAAACGTATTCCTGACCAAGTTGAGTAAGATCTGCTTTGCCTCATCCACATACTCATACACATACAACAACACAATACCAGCTTGCACTACCACAATGCATTATGGTCACACACCAAACAACATATGGACACCTTTAGCACACGTATCTGGCTGTCCTGGCCTGCTTGCTTGGGCCTTCAGCGCCGACCACACACACACACACACACACACACACACACATACACACAACTCACACACACATATATGTAGATGTATGTATGTATGTATGTATGTATGTATGTATGTGGTTTTTTACTTGTTTCAGTCATTTGACTGCGACCATGCTGGAAAACCGCCTTTAGTCGAACAAATGGACCCCAGGACTTATTCTTTGTAAGCCTAGTATTTATTCTATCGGTCTCATTTACCGAACCGCTAAGTTACGGAGATGTATACACTGTAACATGAGTGGTCAAGTGGTGGTGGCGAGGGGGTGGTAAACAGACACAAAAATACATATATACATACATACATATATATATATATATACATACATACATATATATATAATATATATATATATATATATACACAACGGGCTTCTTTCAGTTTCCATCTACCATATCCACTCACAAGACTTTGGTTAGCTTGAGGCTATAGTACAAGACAATTCCCAAAGTGTCACGTAGCGGAACTGAACCCAGAACCGTGTGGTTGGGAGGTAAGCTTCTTACCACACAGCCACGCCTCCGCCTGTACATACATACGCAGACATACATACATACATACATACACTACATACATAACTACATACATACATACATACATACATACGTACATACGTATATATATATTATATATATATATATATATAATATATATATATAATATATATATATATTACAGTCTAATCTAGCGATGGTCTACCTTTTGGGTAGCTCCCGTGCATGTCAACCTTCTGACAATCTCTATACAACACGAGAGGACCCGTACCTTCCTTGTTACGTTAGTAGATTACTGGAATTTCGGCTGCCGTACAAGACTTCGGATGAATACTGGAGTGGTTTCCTATTGTCTTCTCCTGGCACGTGGAATTTGAACTCAGGCTGTAGAGAGCCGGAAGATATACCGTAAAGCATTTCTGCTAACGAACCAATGATTCTGACACTCTCCCACCCGCAGAACAACATGAAATGAAGTGTTTTGCTCAAGGACACAACGCGCCGCCCAGTCCTGGAATCGAACTCAAGGTCTACTGATCGTGAGTGCAACATGCTAACCACTAAGCCATATACATAAATACATACATACATACATACACACACACACACACACACACACACACATATATATATAGAGAGAGAGAGAGAAAGAGAGAGCGAGAGAGAAAGAGAGAGAGAGAGAGGAGAGATACACCACCGACATTTCGTACACTAATGGTCCGGAACCTCTTATAATCCGCACTAATTTATACTAATGTTGTACCTGTATTCCATTTAAATAAATTTAATATTGGTTTAATTCAGATTGTGTTGACTAAGGTGACCTTCCTTGGTCCAGAAAAATAAGTAAACCGGACATTTTGGGAGATCAAAGGTTCCGGAAAATTGATGTTGTACTATATATATATATATAAAACCATCGACCGGATCTCCCAGATTTCAACTGCATAGACCTCTGCATCATACTACTCTATACTGGATTACTATGTCGTTTGCTAGCCGAGTCTGCTAGAAGAGCTTTCCGTGGTGATAGCCACACGATTCCAAAATCCATATGTTACACTACAATATATATATATATATATATATACTGTTTCACATTGTTGTCGTGGTTTAGTCCTAAGTTAGACTCGGTTGAATAGCTCTTACTCTGGGCAATGTCAAATAATTTGCATGGGGTATTCAAACAACTCAAATAAGTTATACAAGTGGTAAACATTCGAAGTCACTGTCAATAAAATTTTATATGTGTATGTATATATATATATCTATATATATATATGTGTGTGTGTATGTATGTATGTGTAGGTAGGTAGGTAGGTAGGTAGGTAGGTAGGTAGGTAGGTAGGTAGGTATGTAGGTAGATAGGTAGGTATGTAGGTATGTATGTAGGTAGGTAGGTAGGTAGGTAGGTAGGTAGGTAGGTAGGTAGGTAGGTGGAGTAAATTGGTAAATAGGGAGGTAGGTGTACGAATAGGGAGATAACTTGATATATATATGTAAATAGTCAGGTAGATAAATCGGTAGACAAAAATGGTTAGAAGATTAGAAATATCGCATAGGATATTTGCTAGTACCGAGTGCTGAACGTGAAGTAGTGGGGTGCATTAAGGGACAAATCGATTGTCTCATAATTGATAATGTTGTTGTCCTTTAAATCCCAAAAATATTTGGAGAGTGAGGCGGTGAAATGTGTTTTAGTCTGAAGGTGTATACATTTTGGGGGAATCGTTTCTTAATGAAAGTTTCATTTAGCTCTCTGAAGCTGTTTTTATTTCACTGTTGTTTGCAAGAGGGACCGCAGCTCAATAAACTAATACTTTAGAAAGACACGTGACATTGAAAGAGTAGATCAGTGGTTCTAAACCAAGGTTCATATAACCTTTGGGGGTCCACTTAAGATGTTGTTAAAATTTGTATGCAACAAATTGGTTTACACTCTTTCAATACACGGAATATTTGAAGAATTTTTACACAATCCCTAAAAATATTTAATTATAAGAATATAAGATTTTTAAAAATCGAATTTTTATGAAGGTCCACCAGAATAAAATGGGAACTAAGGTGGTCTACTGGTAAAATTTGGTTGAAAACCACTGGGGTAGATATTATGGTTGTAAAAATTAAATAGAAGAGGTGAGTTTTGTGTGTTTGTTGTAGAAAATCGGGGTTTTTTTTCAAACTGTGGAAGTATCAAAAATTTTAATGGAAGTGCTGTTCGTTTGAACGCTGTTTATATTAAAGAGTTTGTGATAAGAAGGGTCTGCAAAGACGAGCTTGTTTATAAGGTTTAGGAAACATTAGAACAAATATTGAAGCTACATGGAGGATCATATCATATGACATCGTGTCGTATTCTTGCGTTTGAGTATGGATTAAGTTCTCAGTAAAATATATTGTTCCTTAATTCGTCATTGTAATAATGAGCAGCATGATTAAAGTTATTTCAACAAAGGAGAAGATGGATTTGCGTTTACTAATGAGATTAATTCAGTTTCTAAGGGTTATTGAAAGATTATTGGAATTCACATCATATATATACTGCAATTTCTAATCAGGCTTGCTAGAAGTCTTCTGTATTTTTTTTTTAGCTCTACTTAAATCTAGAGTTCTTCAACAAATTAAGTACAT
>NW_021827659.1:0-9992 GCF_006345805.1 Octopus sinensis
TACATGTATAAATATATTTGAATATGTGTCAGTATATATCATTACTATATTTTATAGATTGTGATATTATATTCTATACACACGCACTCAAATATACATTTATGTATATATATATATATATTGTGTGTGTGTGTGTGTGTGTGTGTGTGTGTGTGTGTGTGTGTGTGAGCGTGCGTACGTGTGTGTGTGTGTTTGTGTCTGTGTGTTTGTGTGTGTGTGTGTGTCTGTGTGTTTGTGTGTTTGTGTGTGTGTGTGTATGTATTATACATACATATATATATATATATATATATACATACATACATACATACATACATATACAGAGTGAGAGAGATTAATATCAAATATACAAGCACAGATAAATGTATGCGTATATATAGCATTTCATGTATAAATATGTATGAATACATACATACATATATGTATGTTTGTATGTCTGTATGTCTGTGTGTGTATGCACATATATTATATATATATATTTATATTTATATGAGTGTGTATGTGTGTATGTACGTAGGTATGCATGTATATACTTATACATGTATGTTCATGTATATATGTAAATATGTTGAGCTCATGCAACGTAACGTGTCATTTTTCCAAAACAAAAACAAAAATTAAATCTCACTTAAGGGAATATTTGTTATAAACCTCTGCTAATTCACTGAATGCAGATAACTGCAAATTAATGCACTTGCTGCACTGGTTGTAATTGAATAATACACCCCGGCGTACCGGGTATATAGTGTCGAGCGGCGGGTAGAATTACAATTGGCGTTATATACTGCATCGGTGACACTGTCAGACGAATCAAGCAGAAATATCACTTGACCATAATATCAATTTATAATCAAGAATGCAACCAATTAAACCCAACCCCCCACACCCATCCACCACCACCATCACCAGCACAACCTCTCCCCCCATAACCACCACCGCCACCACCGCCACCTTCCCCTGACATCATCTCCATAAATAATGTCAAAGCCACCATCAGTACCACCGCTACCATCACCACCATTTTTTTTTATATACCCTTCCTCACAAACTTTACCTATATTATCATTACTACCACCCCCATCGTCTATATGAGTGCGTATGTGTGTCTATCTACCTCCGTATACATACATGTATGTATACATCATCATCGCAACCATCACTGTCAGCACTATATCGGTATTTATATATATTTATTTTACTATTCATTTATACATATATACATATACATATACATACATATATACATATATATATATATACAATCATATATATATATACATACATATATATATATATATATATATATATATATATATGCCCGGGCGTGACTGTATGGTAAGAAGCTTGCTACCCAACCGCATGGTTCCGGGTTCAGTCCCACTGCGTGGCACCGTTGGCAAGTGTCTTCTACCATAGCCTCGGGCCGACCAAAACCTTGGGAGTGGATTTGGTAGACGGAAGCTGAAAGAAACCCGTCGTGTATGTGTGTCTTCCACCACCATCACTTGACAACCGATGTTGTCCTGTTGTCGATTTCTTTGACTAAAAGGGCGGCGCTCCAGCATGGCTGCAGTCAAATGTCTGGATCAAATAAAAGAGCCAAAGAATATATATATATATACACAACACACACACACACATATATAAATGTAGGATCGACGTATAAGAAGATGGTTAGCAACCGTCTTACACAAAACAGCATTACAAGCTACTTCAATGCTTTCTTCAACACATCCTGGTTTTCAAACAATACAGATAACACTAGAAGTAACACATACACATAGCTCACCAAACATCGTTTTCAGCTTTACACACATGGCAATCACAGTCATTCGGCAAAATAACAGCCCCAATTTTCCTCGGACCACCTATTATTTATCAAGTAATAGTGTACAAACAACTCATTAGGTCCATCGTGGACTGCTCCTATACCTTCTGCAACCATATTCGCTCGACAAGATGTAATAAATTACGAAATACCCAAAGCAGTGGACTACACGTCATCACAAGTCGTACAGAGATATCACCTTCCGAAACAGAATACTTACCACAACATAAAACAATGCATATTTCCTTTAAATTGCATACCAAATGTTGACTCACTGATTGGACTTCACGTCGCTGTCCAAAATTATTCTTATTTTATATCTTTTTTTTTATTTAGTGCGACCGTATTGGAGCTCAGCCTTGAAGAATTTTTTGTCGAATGAATCGACCCCAATACTTTTTTTTTTAAAGCCTGGTACTTATTCCATCAGTGTCTTTTGCCGAGCCGCTAAGTTACAGGGATATGGTGGACAGTGAACGGCGTTAGGATGGTATAAAGATTAAAGTTGTAGTGAACTGACATGGGGGACTGGAAGCCCTCTGAATATTGGAGAAGAGTAACCTATATCATTTACGATTAAAGGCGGCGAGCTGGCAGAAGCGTTAGCACGCCGGGCGAAATGCTTAGCGGTATTTCGTCTGCGTTACGTTGTGAGTTCAAATTCCGCCGAGGTCGACTTTGCCTTTCATCCTTTCGGGGTCGATAAATTAAGTACCAGTTACGCACTGGGGTCGATGTAATCGACTTAATACCTATGTCTGTCCTTGTTTGTCCCCTCTGTGTTTAGCCCCTTGTGGGTAATAAAGAAATAGGTAGTGGGGAACAGACACAGACACACACACACACACACACACACACACACACACACACACACACACACACCACACCACATATGATGAGTAGCATATTTGATTAATTTCGATTAATTGCAAATTCTGTGTTATTGAACACATTCTTGATTACCTAAACAAGATATTACAGCTTGCGAGAAGCTATCAAAACCAAGAACAAACTTCAATGAACGCCATAAACAATGCAGCACAGTAGTAAAGCTGTATAAGCATAAAAACTGCACCGTGTTACAAACACACCTTTGTCTTTAAAAACTGTCAGAAATATAGTGAATCTTACTAACGACGCTATTGTTCACCATTTGTAATATCAATATGAAAAAAAGAACATGTGTGTACACGTACGCTCACGCGCACGTACATGCACGTAATAGTGCATATTCATGTGTGTTTGTATGTGTGCGTATATATACATATATTTGTGCGTGTATATATGTGTGTGTATGCGTGCGTGTGTGTGTGTGCGCGTGTGTGAATAATTTGATTCGGCTCTATGCGACTTAAAATTTTACGGGCCTCTAAACTCGCTTGGAGCCGAATCAAACTGTTTTTAAATAATACATGTAATTCCTACTAAATGTGTTGAGTGCCTTTTTACTTTCGTTTGTCCACTCACCCGTATAGATAGACAGACAGACAGACAGACAGACAGACAGACAGATAGATAGATAGATAGATAAATAGATAGATAGACAGACAGACAGACAGAGAGACAGACATACAGACAGGCATACAGACAGACAGAAAGACAGATAGATAGATAGATAGATAGATAGATAGATAGATAGATAGATAGATAGATAGATAGATAGTGGTAAATTTATAATACAAGAAAGTGAAATGATCAGGCTTTAATCCAAATCACAACAATCGTTTCTGTGCATGAGCAACACCTGTTAGTTACTGAGTGCTTCAGATATACGTATTATTTTACAAATATTACGTATTGGAGCAATCTCAAGAATAATCAGCCGAAATTGTGAGGATAATCTGGTTCTTGACTGAAGATAGAAAACTTCGAATGACCCGTCCTTGTTTTCTTTGTATCGTCTATCTGGATTGTTTGTCGTCCCTTTTTGTATCACCTAGTTGTCCGGATGTTTTGCGTTCTTGTCCTATTTTGTATTTTATATATATATATATATATTATATATATATATAATATATATATATATAATATATATATAATATATATATATATATATATATATTCTAAATTTTCTAAAATCTTCCAGCCATGGTTTTTTTTTTTATCTCATTCTGAAAAGAAATTATATATATATATATATATATATATATATATATATATATATATATAATTTCTTTTCAGAATGAGATAATAAAAAAAACATGGCTGTGAGATTTTAAAAAATTTATAAATAGGTCTTACAGCTGTTTCCAGGATTTTATTATATCCCTTCATCAGAGACGGTGTGAGAAAATGGTTAAGCAATAGTTATTCCAGATATGATACGAAATAGAGAGTGAAGTGGAGGAATGAAAATAGATGTGAGATATGCATGGATATTGCATTTGTAGATCCTTTATTTAAACAAAATGGTATACATATAAGATTTTAATATCCTGTGAGTAAAATCCAATAGTATCTAAAATTGGTTATTCCAAGTATAGAGTTTGTACACGGTGCTATTGAATCAAGTGTTTTATTTGATTTATTTAATTATTCTGCTTAAATAATGGATCTACAAATGCAATATCCCAGCATATCTCACATCTATTTTCATTCTTCCACTTCATTCTCTATTTCGTATCTTATCTTAATTAACTATTGCTTAACCATTTTCTCGCGCCGTCTCTGATGAAGGGATATAATAAATATCCTGGAAACAGCTGTAAGACCTTCTATTTATAAACGTCATATAAAGGCAAGATGTACCACCGTTCGATGATGGCTGTAGCTAGTCGAAACTTCGAAGTCGCTGTCAATATTATTCTTAAAGAATATCAAGTTTGTACTATACCAAAAGTATTTAGTAAGCCTTCTGTTTAATATTAGATTGTTTATATTATAAGATAAAAAGCATAGATATATATATATATATACATGCATACATATCTATATACGATGATATATAGACATATATGTATGCATATATTTATGCGTCTGCATGGATATGTAAATGTCAACTCAATATGTATATTAGCACACACACACACACACGCCACACACACACACACACAACACACACACCACACACACACATATATTATATATATATATATTATATATATATATAAATATATATATACACACATCCACGTATGAGTGTGTACATAGCGTTTCTGTGAATCTAAAAGCAAAGGTCACATAGTTTTAGAAAGGCAGACTGTGTTAAATAGCAGCTGTAGGTTAAAGGGGAGATACCTTCAACACAGACCTCCCGCCATTAACACTTGTCTGGGGGGAGGCGGAGAAGATGGAGGCGAGATGGGGGAGGTGACGGAGAGGAAGTAGGGGCGTTGACAGAAGGGGTGAGGGTGGAGATGAAAGAATGGGAGAGGGGGGAAATGTGAGGGGAATGAAAAAAAGGGAGAGAGGTGTGGTGAGAAAAGGAGACAGGGCAGTGGCGGGAGAAGGAGCGACGGTGGGGGGTGACAGAAGAGAAGACGGGGATTGAAAGAAGTTGAGAGGGGAGGTGAGAGGTGAGAGAGGGTGGAGGTGGGAATTGGAGGGGAGGTTAGAGGAGAGGGGGAGGGGACAGAAGGAGATTGGGGAGGTGACAGAAGAGAAGAGGGGATTGAAAGAAGTTGAGAGGGGAGGTGAGAGGTGAGAGGGGGAATGAGAGGAGAGAGGGTAGAGGTGGGAATTGGAGGGGAGAGGTTAGAGGTGAGGGGGAGGGGACAGAAGGAGATTGGGGAGGTGACAGAAGAGAAGAGGGGATTGAAAGAAGTTGAGAGGGGAGGTGAGAGGTGAGAGGGGGAATGAGAGGAGAGAGGGTAGAGGTGGGAATTGGAGGGGAGAGGTTAGAGGTGAGGGGGAGGGGACAGAAGGAGATTGGGGAGGTGACAGAAGGGATGAGGGTGAGGGAATCAAGAGAGGGGAGAAGGGAGGTGAGGGGAGAGAAGGGGCAGTGAGAAAAAAAAGAGAAGTACAAGCAGACAGCCACCATCTCAGTTACACTATTACAACCACTACTACCGCCATCCCACCACCACCACCACCACCATTGCCACCGTGACCATTCTCCCCCAATGTCAGTATTACCGTAACTATCACCTCCACTACCGAACACCGGCACCCTCACCACCATTGTCAACACATGGTCCACCTTTCCCCACACCATCACCATGCCACTAATATTGCCACCACCACCACCACCACCACCACCACTATCAGCCTCACTCTCGCAACTACCCCCTCTACTTCCACCACCATTATCAACTACTGCAGCCATCAACACTAACACACCACCACCATTACTACCGCCTTCACTACTACTACGACTACTACTACAAATACCATTACTCAATAAAAGCTTCAATACTATTTCTACTACTACCACTACCACCACCACCACTACCAGCAACACAACCACTACTACTACCATCACCATCACTACTACTACTAATACTAATACTACTACTACTACAACCACCATTACCACTACTACTTCTACTACTACAATCACCACCACCACCACCATTTTAACTATCATTGTCACTCTCACCTCCACCACCACCATAACAGAAAAGCCAATCAATGAGGGAGTCGCTTACTTGGCCACTCGACCCTGCTAGAAATATCAGCCAAATCTCCCCTCAAATCCTGCGACTAAGCAACAACGACACCGACTGAAACACCTGAGTCATGCTGAGCCGTAGGACGGCTGGATCAGGGCTGGCCTGGGGTTTTATAGCAGCTAACATGTTTTTATCCCCCGCCGCCGCCGCCGCTAGAATCACCATTACAACTATTACGACCTCCCCTACTACCATCACTACTACCACTGCCGCCACCAACACTACAACAACCATCAGCACAACAACAACAACAACAACAACAACAACTACTACTACTTCTACTACTACTACTTCTACTACTACTACTACTACTACTACTACTACTACTACTACTACTTACTTCTTCTTCTTCTACTACTACTACTACTACTACTACTACTATGCTGCTACTACCGACAACAACACCACCACAATCACCGCGAATACTGTCACCATCACCCCCTACCATTACCTCCGCCACCATTATCCCTATTATCTTCAGTATCAACAGCACCATCGCCACAACCACCACCACCACCATCACCACCACTACTATTACTCTCAGCCTCATCTCTATCCCCCATCCATACCACCATCACCACCACCACTACCATTCCTACAACCATTTATACGGTAACCTTAGCGATAAAGTTGTCAACATGTTAGATGTAATAGCAGTGGTGGCGGGGGTCAGAGTAAAAAGATAAAGAAATTATTTAAAGGTTTATATAGATTGTGGAGGCGGGGGGAGCTAAGAGGGGTGGGGAAGAAGGATATGAAGAAAGCAGAAACGAAAACAACAGATGTGCAAGGAAATCATGTAAACAAATAAAAAAAAAACAAGTAGAGGAAAGAAAAATTCTAAATTGAATGCCATGGCGGTATATATTCACATATGTCTGTGTTCTGGGTTCCAGTATCACGGGACCGATTTTACCTGTCGTCTTTTCCGGGGCCGATAAAATAAATTAACTATTTACATCGGGATAAAGTAAAGTAAAGGTAAAGCCTTCCTTCGGTCATGAATGACCATGGGATTGCATCAAGAAAGTTACCCTCCGAGGCACATGTCCTAGTAAGGTACTTTATGGGACCAGTAGTCGCCCATGCATATCAGCCTCCTCTCTCAACACCAAAGATGTTATCCAAGGAAAAACCGATACAGCTTGGTACCAGTGATATCGGAACTCGTTTCTGCAGCTGAGTGAACTGGAGCAACGTGAAATAAAGCATCTTGTCCAAGAATACAACACATAGCCCGATTCAAGACTCGACCTCACTAACTCACGATTGTGAGCCCGTCGCTCTAACCACTAAGCCATGTGCCTTCACCATGTAAACGCACATCGAGATAGAGCCATGGTAATCCAATAAAGCAAACACACGCACTGTTGTATTCAGCTTCATTTCAATTAGGTGACAAGCTGGCAAGATCGTTAGCAACTCGGACAAAATGCTTAGCGGCATTTCGTCCGTCTTTACCTGTCGAGTTCAAATTCTGCTGAGGTCGATTTTGCCTTTTATCTTTTCGGGGTCGATAAAATAAGTGCCAATTGAGCACTAGAGTCGATGTAATCGATTTCCCCGTCCCGCCAAATTTGCTGACCTTGTGTCAAAATTTGAAACCAGTATTATCTTGTAATCGATCTTAATGATTATATAATAATATAAATAATATATAAATATATGCATAATACATATAGTACATACCTACATACATACATAATACATACATATATATATATATATATATTATATATATATATTATATATATATATATATATATATATATATATGTGGGTACAGGACATCAAAAAAATGTTGAACACAATGAGAAACGAAAACATAAAAACAAAAACCTTGACACGAATTTTTTTTCGAACAACGAAAACAAAACCCAGAGAAATGAGACAGACAACATGAATATTCCCCTTCTTCAGTTGTCCCTGTTTCAACTACTCCACGTCATGAAGGCAAGGACAAGACGCGACTTCATTGAAACAGTCCTTCCCGCAAAGCAAATTAAATAAAATTTGAGATTCTCTGCGTAGGGTGAAAGTGGTAAGAACATGACAGTGAGAACAAAACAGTAAAAACAAATGGTGAGGACTGTTAAGCCAAGACGATAGAAGAATTATTATGAACGCTTAGGAAGACGAGCTTATGAAGGAAACAGTATGAGCACGTTTAGTCTTTACGAAGGTTGAGGGTAGAAAGGTAGATTCTCTTTCGTCACGTGTCAGCTCCCAGTCAAACTGAAAGAGGGGGTAATATGCCCTATCCATAAGGGAGGTAGCAGAGCAGATGCTAAAAATTATAGGCCTATCTCTCTGACCTCACACATCAGCAAAGTCATGGAACGAATAGTCCGTAAGAAACTAATCATGTTCCTTGAAGAAAATGACTTACTGTCTGACACCCAGCATGGATTTCGACCAGGTAGAGGCTGCCTAACACAGCTCCTGCAACACTATGACTGGGTGTTGAAACAGCTACTAAATGGCTCAAATGTGGATGTAATATATCTTGACTTTGCAAAAGCCTTTGATAAAGTCGACCATGGTATGATCTGTCAACACTGCGTGGTCTCGGCATAGGCGGGAAACTTGGAGAGTGGCTGCACAACTTCCTAAAAGACAGAAAACAGGCAGTTGTGAGCAATGGAGCCACCTCAGGAAACGCAAATAGCAAGCGGTGTCCCACAGGGCACTGTCTTGGGGCCACTGATGTTCATAGTGGCCCTTTCAGACATGCCTTCAGTTGCTACGATGACCACCCTTGCTAGCTATGCAGATGACACAAAAGTCTCCCACGCAATACAAAACCCTGAAATATTGCGCATCTGCAACATGAGCTGGACACAATATCAGGTGGGCTGAGGACAAACAACATGCAGTTTTAATGCAGGTAAGTTCCAGGCCCTGCGCTACTGGCACACAAAGGTAAATGACGTGAAGACTGGATACACTGGCCCAGGAAGAATTGCAATCCCTGAGTCAAAATCAGTGCGTGACCTGGGCATTGACATGAGCAATGATGCATCTTTCTAAATGCTATTTGCTAATCTGGTGATAAAATGCAGACGGCTAGCTGGATGGATTCTCCGAACTTTCAGAACAAGAGAGAAGGAGACACTGATGGTCCTATGGAAAACATTTGTCCTCAGCCGCTTGGACCACTGCTCCCACTTTGGTCACCACACAATAAAACAAACAGCAGAACTCGAAGCAACTCAGAGAAGCTACACAAAGAAAATCGTCTCAATGCAAAATGTCAGCTACTGGGAAAGACTGAGGTATTAAACCTCTTCTCCCTGGAGCGGAGGCGGGAAGATATGCAGTGATATACATCTGGAAAATCCTGGAGGTTCTGTCCCAAACTTTGGCATTCAAAGTTACTCTCCACCGCAGAACGGGGCGCCGCTGCGTGGTGCCAAGGATTCCAACATCACCATCAAAATACAGGTCCAATACTGCAAACAGCTTGGGTTTCAGAGGACCACGGCTCTTTACCATCCTCCCTAAATGCCTGAGAGACTTACATGGTGTGGATGTGGGTTTTCTTTAAAACT
>NW_021827660.1:0-10052 GCF_006345805.1 Octopus sinensis
TATATATATATCGCCATGTTGATTCGCTAGCCTCTGCACGCATTTTTTTCTCTCCTTGTTTCTTTCTGTGTTTCTTTTCTGCGTATCTTTCTGTTGAAGAGCGTAGGCTCGAAACGTAAAAGACTTGTTTTATTTATATTCCTGAGCGCCATGCTAATACAATTGTTTGGTTGTGTATTCCACCTGCTTCGTCTTTTGTTATTTTCCATAAAGCTTCCTGTTATATATATATATATGTATGTATGTATATATATATATGAATATATATCTATATTATAGATATGTTTTCCTTCTCGATTTTGTTCTGCTTTTGTAGTTGTTATTATTTTGACAACATATAAAATCTAATTACCTAAGCTAAGAATGAATAAAAAAGCATTATTATTATCATTATTATTGTCATCATCACTATTATTATTAAAACTACTACTACTACTACTACTTCTACTACTACTACTACTACTACTACTACTACTACTACTACTATACTACTACTACTACTACTACTACTACTACTACTACCACCACCACACCACTACTACTACTATTATTATTATTATTATTATATTTGGATACACACATACACGCACGTGAAATATGTTCACTATTCACGACATATACGAACGTGTGTTTTTCTTGCAACTCCCGGTAATAAACTTTCATTACAGTGTTATTTGAATACATAGCGTTTGCACTGAAAAGGGTAACGACCTGGGTAATGTGAACACTAATGAGAAGGAAATAATTATTTTCAAAATGGTATTCAACAATGTTATGAAAACAATGAAAACGTCTTTTGTTGTTTAGCGTATTTTAAATATTTGTTATTAAATTAGTATTTTTTGTATGAGAAATATAATTATATCATTATATAAATAGTAACTGAAATCACATACACATTATATAAGTAACTTATTTAAAATCTATGGGCATTTGAGTCTTCGAAGACATCAGAGGCAAAAAGAAAGACAGACACAGATGTACACATCTACACACTGATACACTTACACATGTTAACAGACACGAACGCACTAACGCACGAATTACATTTATACGAAACGAATTATGCTGAACCTTCGTAACTTTACTTTTTGCTACATGTTTAAAATATTATATATGTACGAGCTTAAATACATATGAAACGTATGTATGTATATATATATTATTAATATATATTATATTGAATATACATATATATAAAATGCATAATATATATATATATATATATATTATATATATATATATATTATATAATATATATATATATATATTATATATATATATATATAGTATATATTTATATTATATATATATATATATTATACATGTATATATTATATTATATATTAGATATATTGTATATATACATTTGTGAATGTATATACAGATATATATATATATATATATATATAAAACTATACGCCAGAAAAATCCAAATACAGTTTTATGTTTTATTCATACATACATACTTACCATATACATATATATATATATAATATTATATATATATATATATATATCTATATATATATTATAATCTATATATATATATATAATATATATATATCAATATATATATACTTGTATCTCGCTATAAGTGCACACACACGTATGCCACATTCAAAGAAATGAAAGGAAACACGACGACTAGGAAACATAACTGTACTTGAAATATTGAATACGTTGACTAAAATTGTTTTCAACGATTGCTGAAACGTCAGTAATTATGAGCGCGTGTTTGTGTGTGTATGACCCGATTATGGGCTTGACAGGCAAGGAGCGGGTTTTATGACAAATTTATTTATATTTATACAACACGAAGAAGTATAAACGAACATCGATCAATGGAGATCAGTAAACATTCCTCTAAAAGTTGTACATATATTGTTTGATAGTGTGCACTATTGATGTGGGATAGTTCAGCAGGTAGAAGAAGGTCATCACAGGTTATCAAAACCTTAAAACTGAAGCTGAAAAAAGTCCTGCAGAAATCCCTTACATCTGTTTCAAAAATAGTTGTGTAATTGGTGCAGTTGTTTGTAAGCTGTCTTCCTTTATCATCTTAATAGGAGCCTATTCCATGATCAGAGGGAAAGTGTTCTTTCTCTTCTCTCTGCCTTCTCTACTGCTGCACCGAAAAAAATTTCTTTTCTTCTGAGCTTGTTGGTCACGTGACACACTGACTTATGCACTCCTTTCTCAGGCCATTCTTCTCTCTTCATTACCTAAATTGTATCTAACTTTCAAACCTCGCCTTAAATTCTATCAACCCTTTCTTCCCAGAATCTCGGTCCTTTGTAACATCTCACTTGCCCTACTGCAGCAACGGCGGCAGCCAGCCTGCAACTGTTCAGGTAAAAAGGTTTTATCTCACCGGTATCTAAACCATGGCAAGGTACTTATCAGGTACTTGTCTCATTTCTAAAAACAAAATATATGGAATATAAAACATGTGCAATTAGTAATGCATTATCCAATTACTTTTGTCCATTGCAGACCATGTGTGCAAATGTGCACTCACATCACACAGCGCACAAATACGAAAATTAGTAATTACATACATACATACATACATACATACATATATATATGTGTGTGTGTGTGTGTATATATAAACATGCACACATATCTAACTATCTATATTATCTATCTATCTATCTATCTATCTATCTATCTATCTATCTATCTATCTATCTATCTATCTATCTATCTATCTATCTATCTATCTATCTATCTATCTGTGTGTCTATCTATCTATCTATCTATCTATCTATCTATCTATCTATCTATCTACCTATTTATATAAATATATATTTAAACACACGTACACACACATATTATATATATGCAAACACATATAGCAGGTTATCTGTAGTGCAGATTTGTATATTAAGCTTTTTGCAGACACTACATAGTATATAAAATAATATATTTTATAAAATGAAAAGAAAGCACTTTGTGTTCATATGTAACGTATATGTACAAAGAAAGATGGGAAAAGCAAGTTTAATCTTGATTTGTGAATTCATCAGGTGTTACGTAGCCCTTTTCAACTGTCCATCGAGATGCATTATTACTAGGCATTAAGCTATATCAGGACAACCAGTTATGATATAGGATGCATACATATATTTATGATACACACACACGCGCACTCACATACATAGTTAACATACACACCACGCACACACACACGCACACACACACACACACACCACAAACACACCACACACACACAACATATATAATATATATATAGTATATATAGATATATATAATATATATATTTATAAGAGAACTAGGTGTACGTTACGCCGCACTAATTTATGTATAAAAATATATATAAATATACAAAATGGGACCAGAATGCAAACATTCAAATAGACGACACAAAAAACGACGGGTCATTCGAAGCCTCTAATCTTCAGTCAAGAACCGGATCATCCTCGCAATTTCGGCTGATTAATATATATATATATATATATATATATATATAATATATATATATATATATAATATATATATGCGTGTGTGTATGTCTGTCTAAAGAAAGTTAGCTGTCAAAACTTGGGAGTTGTTGACTGAGATGGATCCAGGTATAGGTGACGTGTCTGGTATCCCCTGAAAAAGTTGTCCAGCTTTTGTTTGAACGTGATAGGATCTTTTTCTTCTTTGGTCTGTTTCGGGATAATGCTAAATAGAGCAGACGCCTGTTGAGGAAAAGTTGTGTTGTAGCGAAATTATGTGTTGTGAGCCTGAATTGTGTAGCGTTCGTAGGACACGTGGCCTTAGCCTTGGATGACTTCTAAATCTAATGTTATGGTTGGTTGGGCAATGCTGGTGGTATATTCACCATAGTGTGTGAAATATGTAGCGCTCGCAGCGGCACTGGAGAGAATTAAAATTCAATTTTAGAATATGTGTATCATATAAATATATAAAAGATGTTTTTATGTATATATGCATATTATCTTTATATATATATATATATAATGTATATCTATATATATATATATATATATATATATATATATATATATATATATATATGTATATATGTACAGACACACATACACATATATTAATGTCGTATGTGTGCATGAAATACGTATGTATCTTTCTATTTGTAACACATATATACATGTATATGTATACACACCCATACACCATACACCATACATACCTATAGATGGCTGTATTATGTGCATGTGGATATATATATGTATATATGATACTATTGTTTAATGCATACATTTATACGCATGTCAATGACATGCGTATAAATATATATATATATATATATATATATATATACACCTGCGTGTGTATAGATATATATATGCATACATACACACATGCACACACATACGCATGAACACCACGCACACACACACGCACACCACGCACACACACACGCACATACCCACATACACACTAACACACACTCATACAGAAAGCCCAATTTTTTAACTGATTTCAACATTGTTTTAAATATATGCCTCTTCTCAATACATTGAATTATAAAGTCATAGTTCCTAGTCGTCTACCTTAAACGCCCATATCTTGAAAGGCATCAATTCATAGATCCTAAATTCAGTCGATTGATTACTTCTCCAAGACCGTCATTTTACTTTCAGTTTCATTACAACATGAGCGTCAATCAGCCTTTGAACATCGACTCTTAGCCTTTGTAGATTTTTATTTTCTAAAATTTTGATTGTTTCATTTGAAAGCGAAAGTTTTGCAGCCATTTTGCTCTAAGGCTGGTGAAGGAAATTGAGGAAGAATCTATACCTTATTAGTTGGACATGCTCCGGATGTTTACAACGGAATCGGTAGGGACCTTATGATAGCCTCTGGGTTAGCTACACCACTTATGACCAGTTACAATTTATTTTCCACTCATTTTTCGTATCACCAGTTGAAGGCATACGTTTTTGGACGATTACAGAGCATATTGGTAGGAGACACTTAGTCAAAAGGTTACACACTGAAAACGAGCCAAGAACCACAAAATAACGATGACACATTCGTATATACTCTATCATGCAAGCACCCATAAAATGCATCTATGCAGAAGATGTTTACATTTACTCTCCTGTCATCAATTGTGCTGCACTCTATCCCCATCCAGAACCTCTTAATAACATCACAATAAACACCGAAAACATTAACAGATAGAAAAATCATTATTTTAACTCATACGGTAAAGATGAAACCGTTCGCTGAGCTACAGGTATCTCTAAGAGATACAATTTTGTCCGTTATTACAATTCTATTCACGTTTAAGATGTTTTATAGGAATATTTAATCGACTTTAGTACTTGAGCGGTACTTTATTTTATCGATTCGAAAAGGATGAAACACAAGGTTAGATTTGACAGAATGTAAAAAGATGTAACTAAATGCTTCGAGAATATTAGGGTTCTAATAATCCTTTCGGCAATAGGCTCAAGGCCTGAAATTTTGTGGGTAGGGATTAGTCAATTACAACGATTCTAGTGCTTGACTGATACTTATTTTATCAACCCCAAAAGCTTGAAAGGCAAAGTCGACTCCGGCAGAGTTTGAATTCAGAACTTAAAGACGGGCGAAATAAGGCTGAGCATTTTGTCCGGTGTAGCAACGATATACTAACGATGTTCGCCACCTTAAATTATTCTAATAATCTAACGCCTTTATGCACGGTAGCTTGCGACATTGTTCTGCGTACCTTTGGTGGGGGTGGGTGGATTAATCTCTTTAGTAATGTCCCAACAGCCCAGTAGATCATCTGACTTACAACAACACAATGAGATTATAAATATTGTAGAAGAAAAAAAATGAATTAGGTGTGGCTGTGTGGTAAGTAGCTTGCATACTAACCACCTGGTTCTGGGTTCAGTCCCACTTCGTGGTAGCTTGGGAAAGTGTCTTCTACTATAGCCTTGGGCCGACCAAATCCTTATGAGTGGGTTTGGTAGACGGAAACTGAAAGAAGTCTGTCGTATATATATATGTGCGTGTGTGTATGTGTGTGTTGGCGTTTGTGCGTCTGTGATCGGCCCCACCATCATCACATGACAACCTGTGTTGTGGCGTTTACGTTCCCGTAACATAGCGGCTCGGCAAAGAGATCGATGGAATAAGTACTGAGCTTACAAAGAGTAAGTCCTGAGGTGGGATCCATTTGTTCGTCTAAAAGGCGGTGCTCTAGCATGGCCGCAGTCAAATGACATAAACAAATAAAAGAATAAAAGAAAATAGCTTAGAAGTGTATTTCTAATATATGGAATATGCACATACGAAATAGGAATACACTCAGTACACAATACACACGCGGACACACATACACAGTCACACTGCCAGCAACATATATGCATAAATAATCTTTTAGTAGTATACCTTTATATATACACCCCGCATACATGTAAATAATCGATATTTATGTATTAGTCGCATGCATTATTGTTCGTACATATGCATACTATCCATATTTATACAATTAGTTGCAATCTTTGCATACCCAACTAACCCCCCTCTCTCTCAATATATATATATATATACATACATATGTGTGTGTGAGTGTGTGTGAGTATGCATTGTAGGTTCACAAATTTCTTACAATTCAGGGCGGAAAGAGCGACAACTTTCAGTTTCAAATCCTGGTCGATGCCCATAATATTTCCAGAGTTTGCTTTTGCACTATCCGTTATAAACAGGTCTGAAGATATCCGGAGTTTGGTTTATACGTGAAACAAAAGGGAATATCTCTTCCTTCCTGGATTGTAATATAATTTTTATCATGATTAATCTGCCTCTAAATTCCCAGTGGAAAAAAAAGCATTTTATATTTGAACTTATCAACCCAGGCTCTCTCTAATTCTCCTCTTTCTCGTTTTCTCTTTCTTTTAATCTATCTTTCTTTGTGTGTGTATATTATATATATATTATATATATATATATATATATATATATATATATATATAAATCTCTATGCGTATATATATATATATAAATCTCTATGCGTATATATATATATATATATATATAGATATATAATGTATATATATATAATCTATATATATGTGTGTGTATTGTATACATTATTATATTACAAATACAAAAATTGTTTTATATGTGCATATGTATATATATATATATAAATCTCTTTATATATTTGTATATATACATATATAAATATATATATATATACATATGCACATCTCTCTATATGTGTGTATGTGTATATGTATATATATATATATATATCTATCCATATATATGTGTATATATGTATATATATGTGTGTGCATATAACTTATATGTATAATCACATATACTATAGATACTACATACACGCACATACAAATATATTCACATACAAATATGCATGCATATGTATGTGTATGTATATATATATATACACATATACAAATATATTTATATAATGCTTATGTGTGTGTGTGTGTGTGTGTGTATGTACTATGTAAATAATCCATGATTATACAATTGGTAGCATACTCGCCTGTAAAAGTGTAAATAAACAGTATTTGTACTATTCTATACATTGTATGGATGTATATTTATATAGCTAATATTTTTCAGGGAGATTAAGTGCCAGAAATGTTAGGGTGTCGAATTAAATGATCCGAAGACTCGATATTTCTCTTTCGTCATTCCGATGATCGATAAAATGCATACCAGTAATATACTACTTCAGTTCAATGGACATTACGACTACTCATCTGCTCTACTTTATATATACATATATATATACCTACAGAAACGCACTGACACACATATACATGCATACATGTATGCATCTATTTTTATGTGAATATGTGTGTGTATTGTGTTCTAGTGTGCGTTTTGTCTGTATGTGAGAATATACGAGTGTGTGTCTATGTATTGTCTGTATATGTGTATATATGTGTGTGTTCGTGCGTGTATATACATATACGTGTAAAGCTGTACGTGTGTATGCGTGAGTAAATAGTCCATATTTAGATTAGAAGTTTGATCTAAACATATACAATCGTTGAAACCTAGCTCAGTATTTGTATATGCTGCACATATTTGTATAATACATATTTAGAAAAGTAACTTAACAAACACAACTATCCAGATGGGAAGTGTTAGACATTTAAAATAACTTACGTTTCAGCATAAATTTATTCACAATTTTGCTTCATTAAGTTTGTCAGAGTAGGAGGGAGCAGAAATCATGATAATTATGCATGTTTTTATTGGTTGGTGAGAAAATATTTATAAACAGTGCAGAACGGGCCAAGTTAAGTGCATGTCAGAATTAGTTGCGTATCGAACAAAATAAATGTTGCTATTTGGTGAAGCCCCTTTGCTGTTTGAGTTCAAATCCAGCTCATGTCTTCTTTACTTTTCATCCACCTGCAGTTGATAAGTTGAGCTTACGAAGATACACCTTTATGTAGAAAAAGCAGTTGAATCACCTTTAAAATTAAAACACCACACTTCCTTAAAAAAGTGAAGGACACTAAAAATGGATGGTGCAAATCAGAATATATTATGCTCGAAAATAAAACAGGGTGGCTACGGTAGGAAAGCTTTTGATCGTAGGGTTATTTATTGAATCAGAATTGACCTGGAGCCAATCAAGCACAACAAAAGAAAGAAGGATCAAACATGGGTTGTCTCATCGATAACATTTTTGTTTTTTTCTCTACTATAGGCACAAGGCCTGAAATTGTGGGGAGGGTGCCAATATTATATTGAACCCGGTGTTCAACTGGAACTTATTCTATTGACATCAAAATGCTGAAAGGCTAAGAAGACCAAGGCAAAATTTGAACTCAGAACGTAAAACCGGAAGAAACGCGACTAAGGAATTTGTTCGACGTGCTAATGCCTCTGCCTGCTCGTCACCTTCTTGGTTATAAGAGTAGTTTGATATTATGAGGACATTACCACTGTGTTGTTTATTAACAATTCTAGCCCCTTAGATCTTGTCAGCTCAGCTGTTTCTCTTTCGTTTTTAATTCATATTATTTATCTGGTTCTTAGGCAATCCTGCCACCACTAGATCATTACACTTTGGAATTCTCTTCAAATACGTTTTTCCTGTAGACGACGACGACAAACATAGGTCCAGAGGGATAGTCAAACATAGAAATGTCATTCATTTCGGAAAAGATTCGAAGGTCAAAAAGCACTATTCTTTATTCTTGGATAAAATGGAAAAAAATCTGATGCCTAAAATGATGAACAGTAAAATAACTACGGTGAGAACACATACTTATATTCATGCATACATGCATACTTATATAAATATATGTGTGTGTGTACACACACACACACGCACGCACACATTTTGAGAACCATGATAAACACAAGTTTATATAATTTGTTCCTCACGTACGTTTGACAGGTGTGGTTGTTTGGAATCTCTGGATTAGATGTTCCAAGTGCCATTGGATGCTTGACAACAATGGATCATCAGGGGAACACTTTGTGAATGGCACGCCCAACGAAAAAGAATTACCCTGAATTTTTTAGTAAAGTGGTCCATCTGATGATGAGTTATATCTCGTGCGGCTAACTTCTCGAAAAAGCTACTCACGTCAGCTCCACATTACCTGGATCACTTGGATCGGCCAGGCTGTCTGGTCACAGCATTCGCTCAATTTCTCCCATGCTCTCATCATTCTCCTCCACGTTATTCCAAACATTTTTCTTAAATCATATTCCCACCTGATTGGAGGTCTTCCGACTGATCTCTCCCGCTCGTGCGGATACCACTTGACGACTGCATAGGTACCACTCGACGATTATCTGTGAACTTTGCGACATGACCGGCCCATCGTAGCTTTGTGTGGTAGCATTCTGCGACGACGTCCAGTTCTATCCCTGATCTCCTCGTTCCGGGTGTGATCTCTTAGCGAGATTCCCAACATCCATGGCTCTCTGCGCCATAAGCTCCATATAGTCACTTTTATTCATTAGAAAGAACTCCAGATCTTCCTTAGATCTCATCCGCCGTCTTAAAGGAAGGAAACATTCGATAACAGAGTACCAAATGCACTGAAACCTGAAGA
>NW_021827661.1:0-5000 GCF_006345805.1 Octopus sinensis
TACATGTCTGCTACCATTTCTGCCAAGACATTGCATATCTAGGAATATATTATAAAATGTACTCTTCAATTTCTGAAGATGATGAGGGGATGAGCCTGGGTAGAAACGACCTAACACTTGAGTGGTACGAAAATGCTTGTACGTGGCGACAATCACCCGGGGTAGATTGAGCCGGCTCCGACCAACCGGTTCACCATGTCCCTCACAAATAATTACCACATCTGACTGTCGGCCCTAAGGTTCCTGCTGACAAAGGAATGCTTCTGCCTCCGGCCCAAAGTTCCAACTTCAAAATTTAACAAATTCCCCGTAGTATTTTTTCGGTGTCGAGGTGTAGAGTTCATATTCGGATTTTTAGTGAGAATACAAGTTCACATGTGGTTCCCAGTCATATACTTACTTTGTGATCCATTGCAAGAAATTATTATTATTTTAATTAGTATCATTATTATTATTATTATTATTATTATTATTATTATTATTATTATTATTATTATTATTATTATCCTTATTATTATTATTATTATGATGATGATGATGATTATTAAATACCTAGCGGTATTTCGTCTGCCGTTACGTTCTGAGTTCAAATTCCGCCGAGGTAGAAAAAATGAAATAAATATTTCTCAAACCTTTTCTTGTAGCTAATTAAGCAGTTACTGTTGTTGTTGTGCCTCATATTTTTTTGACTAAGCTCTTGTTGATATTTCGTGATTCTATTTAGATTTCTTCCTGATCAAAATATCGCCTCATTCGTCTTAATTCTCCTTGACCTCCCCAAACCTTTCACCCGTCGCCATGTTTAACATCAGCGTAATGAGCTAAATCTGCCTTTAGCTATTACCTACCGTCTGAAGTATATAAACGAAATGTGCAGAGTTGATATTTTTTATCGGTGCACACTTTAGCTGAATAATAATAATAATAATAATAATAATAATAATAATAATAATAATAATAATGCCAACATTATGGAATAACAACAGAAAAAAGATGGTATAGGCACACACCAGAAAAGGCCACAGAAAACGAGAAAGCAACCATATTCTGGGATATGCCGATACACACAGATAGAGAAATTAAGGCCAACAGACCAGATATAGTTGTCAGAGATCACGAAGAAAACAAATGCTTTCTAATTGATGTATCAATACCGGCAGATGACAACGTGTCTCTAAAAGAAATGGAGAAACTCTCAAAATACAAAGACCTGGAAATAGAGGTAACTAGAATGTGGAACCTGAAAACAGAAACAATTCCTATCATAGTAGGTGCATTAGGCATGATAAAAAAATATTCAGACAAATACATAACAAAAACACCAGGACTTACAAACACATATAACATACAGAAAATTGCGCTACTAGGCACTGCACACATCCTACGCAGAACACTTTGCATACAATAACCATCAGAGCATCACAACAAATCACAGCACATACCCAAGGCACACAGAGCTGCGCTCGGTAGTGAAGTGAAAGCACCTATAAAATAAAACTACTGAATATAATAATAATAATAATAATAATAATAATAATAATAATAATAATGATAAGAAGAAGAAGAAGAAGAAGAAGAAGAAGAAGAAGAAGAAGAAGAAGAAGAAGAAGAAGAAGAAGAAGAAGAAGAAGAAGAAGAAATTTTTTATTGGTCCGAAAGCATTTAATCACACGTCTGCTCAACAACAAAATCATCATCTTCATCAGATTAATAACACCACTGACACAAGAACACTACCAACAACAACAACAGCTACTACTACTACTACTACTACTACTGCTATAAATAACAATATTAATAATAATGGAAGAAATAGAAAAAGTTGAAGAATATGGATACCTGAGAATTAAGATCCCTAAGAAGTGGCATCTACGACAGTCAACCATAAAGGTTGACCCTATTGTCATCGGAGTATTGGGTTCAATACCACCCAATCTGAAAAGACTTTTAAAAACTTATGCAATACATCTATATTGTAAAGTATTTCTCAAGTCGACATTACTTGGAACTGGACGCATATTGTTTAAAGTACTGTCTGTCTGAGGTCCTTGTGACTTGTCAAACAGTACAAACCCCTGGTAGACACAATATCTTCAATCAACAACATCATGATATTGTATACTGTGCGACGTCTATAATAATAATAATAATGATAATAATAATAATAATAATAATAATAATAATAATAATAATAATAATAATAATAATAATAATAATAATGATAATAATAATCCTTTCTATCTTAGGTACAAGGCCTGAAATTTTGAGGGAAGGGAGATAGTCGATTACATTGACACCCAGTGTTTAACTGGTACTTAATTTATCGACCACGAAAGGATGAAAAGCAAAGTCGACCTCGGCGGAATTTCAACTTAGAACATAACGGCAGACGAAATACCTATTTCTTTACTACTCGCAAGGGGCTGGACAGGTGCATGGTGGACCACGCGTCAGATGTCGAAGACAACGCAAAGCAATGTGAGATGAAGTGTTTTGCTCAAAAACACTACGCACCACCCTGCCTAGGAATTGAAATCACGATGTTGCGATCGTGAGTGCAATACTCTTACCAGTGAGCATAACTATACATATACACGCATGTGTGTGTGTGCATGTGTGTGTGAAGGTCATTATCCTACAAACGAAACACAATATAATGGTAAAGAATGTGAACCATGCAGACGTTTAAAAGAAGAGGACATGAGGTATGGAAGGCAAGAAAAGCCAATATGTGTCTGATAAAATAATAAGTACCGGGAAACCTATAATCGAGAACACCTTTGAACCCCCCAACCTGGCCACAATCCAATAACACAAACGAACATAAAAGCGCATGTATATCTACATTCAAGTACAAATATGCAGAGATACGTGTATACATGTGAATATAGGAGCACTGTGTGTGTGGTGTGTGTGTGTGTGTGTGTGTGTGTGTGTATGTGTGTGTATGTGTGAGTGTGTGTATGTAAAATTGACTTTGGATATATGAATGTCTTAATATATCTTTTTATTATCATCAAATCAGAGTGCCATTGCTGTGCTCTGACATTGAGCACACTCCTGCCCAATGCATCGACTTTTGCATTCAGATGCATATTGCATATAACACGTTTGTAGATGCGCACACATATACACACATACACATATGAATATACATATGCATGCATATCTATATGAATACATACACTTAATAAGAACAAAAAGTAAGATGTGTCTGTGTGCGTGTATAAATATCTCTTTAAAAAATTGTCGATACTTTTTATGTTGGGGAACGCAAAGTGATCAATACTTGCGCAGAGCTTAGATATACGCATAATGTATAATAGATGGTTCTAAATCTATGTATAGATGTGTGTGTGCGTGTGTGTATATATATGTATATCATATGAATGTGTATGTATATATAAGTATATATAAGAGTATGCATCTATATACATATATATACACATAATTATATATTTGTGTTTGTGTGTATATAGTTATACATGCACGTATATGTATGCATGTACGTAATCTGCTTCTTTGCCTCATATGAAAAGTTTAGGAAATTTTGCATTTCTTCTTTAGTGAGGGAAAGGCAGCTTCTCTTGTAGAAACTGCATATATCTGTATGACTAAGATTTGCACACGCGGACGTGCGAGGAGATTCAGATAAAGACGGAGTGCTTTTGGGGTTATTAATGCTACGATGAAGTTAAATCTACGAATTGAAATTCTTTTCTTCCAAAATCCCTTTCTGAAAATTAACTTTGTATTCTGTTGTACCTGGGGAGAGTCATTTTCTTTTTGTGCCTTTTAATTTTGTGTGTTTCCAGTCTAATACTATAAAATCCTTACATTTACGGCGTTCCATGTATTTAGAATTGTCCCTGATAGAGAGTTAGTTGTACAAAATATAGAAAATAATAATGCATTAGTTTGAATTCTGATTATGCGTTCGAAACTGAAAATCGGTTTGACTAACAGATTCGTCAGTTATTCATTTGTACGGGAAGTACATTTGTAGTGACGGAGGAGTGTGTTATGCCGGGCGAAATGCTAGGCGGTATTATATAATTATCGGTTTCACAATTCTTCTTATATTCTAAAACTATCACAATATAGAAACATTTCTCATAGCACCACCACACAATTTACAGATGCTTACATATTTTATATTTTCCATGGGTCCAGCTAGTTATTATTATTAGTACTATTATTATTATTGCCTTTACACAGCTTCTAACGCTGGAGATGTATTACGGTGACAGCTGTTCACTACCAGTGAACTAAGGCAAACACCTCTTATTTTTAGACACATTCTGGAGTATTCAAGCGGTTCCAAGCAGTGCCGTTTCATTATTATTATTATTATTATTATTATTATTATTATTATTATTATTATTATTATTATTATTATTATTATTATCTTCTTTCAATTCTGTTTCCATTACCGAGTGTCTTCCTAACACCTAGAGAAACTTACTGTATACATTGGTAAGCCATTAAAATAAACACACTAGATTGTTCATGTACAAAGTTATTTCATAGAGAACAGGGGGAAGGAAGACAGAAGAAAATTGTTAAATAAAAAAGTAAAGAAAGAAAATAAAGGGGCAAATTTAAAGAAAATTCACGTTGACAATGCTCTTCTGAATACGTGTGACCAATTAAAACAATCTTTTGCACTTTCTGCATAGATGGTAAGTCAGTGATCATTCTTAAATAATTTTCAGTTTATTATTATTATTATTTTTATTTTTAAGATTATAAAGGACTGAGGTAACTCCTCCAGAAGTTATCGAGAGATAGACAGAAGAATGCCCTAGTTATTATGTGAAATCGGTTGAACGATATTTCGGCATCTAGTGTGCCTTCCACAGGTTCAAAAATTACATGTCCGTCTATTTAATTTTTTTTTTTTTTGATAAGATTACATAGCACTGAGCTAACTCCTCCAGAAGTGATACAGAAATATATAGAAGAGTGCCATACCTATCATGTGAAATTGGTTGAACGAT
>NW_021827661.1:7500-9976 GCF_006345805.1 Octopus sinensis
ATGGTGTATCGCGGAAAGATAAAAGACTCAAATGATTTGAAGGTACGCATCACGTATCACCAGATGTGCTATTACGAGTTCACAAGGAGTGGAGTAAACGCATTGCAATGTGTATTCAAAACAATCGTAACTTTATAGAGCCTGTTAAATGAAAAAAAAAACTGTTCTTATAAACTGTTTCTTATAAAAAGATAAATTGTTCCTATGTATGGCGACTTTTGTGTCACTCTGTATTTTATACTTAAACGCAGCTAATTTATCTATTTCTCCATGGTTTGAAAAAATTAACCTTAATCTATTTTCGAATCCCACTGGATTTTCATCGGCGGCTTCTACATCATTTTGACCAATGCGGATCAATCTCTTTGTATTCACAAGATTTACTGTAACTACAGAGAACTGGAGTAAAATTAGCATATTATAAGTGTTAACAGGGACTTGCCCGCAGGGACTCACTCCACACAGTATATATAATATGTGTAACCTTTCTAAAGTATATATATATATATATATATATCTATATATATATATATATATATATATATATATATATATATATATGGTGTGTGTGGTGTGTGTGTGTGTGTGTGTGGTGTGTGTGTGTGTGGTGTGTGTGTGTGTGTATGCATGTGTGTGTGTATATATATACACACATATATATATATATATATAATACTCCTTTCTACTATAGGCACAAGGCCTGAAATTTTGTGGGAAGGACCACTGGATTACATCGATCCCAGTATATATATTTTATGTGAGGGCCGTGGCTTAGTGGTTAGGGCATTCGGCTCATGATCGTAAGGTTGTGAGTTCGATTCCCGGCGACGCGTTGTGTCCTTGAGCAAGACACTTTATTTCACGTTGCTCTCCAGTCCACTCAGCTGGCAAAAGTGAGTTGTACTTGTATTCAAAGGGTCAGCCTTGTCACTCTCTGTGTCACGCTGATTATCCCGAGAACTACGTTAAGGGTACACGTGTCTGTGGAATGCTCAGCCATTTGCACGTTAATTTCACGAGCAAGCTGTTCCGTTGATCGTATCAGCTGGGACCCTCGTCGTCGTAACCGGCGGAGTCTTTTTTTTTTTTTTAAATATATATTTATATACAGAGAGAGAGTGGAGAGAGAGAGAGAGAGAGAGAGAGAGAGAGAGAGAAGTTCTGTTTCAAACATCATTTATGTTATCCAGATTCTATATCTTTCCCACACTGACATTTAATATGGCTACCTCTTGCAGTAAATCGATAAAAGGTGGTAACATGAAAGGAAATAGCAATGAACAGATTTAAAGGAAAGCACTTCTATAGTCTTCGAACACGCCGAAACGATTTCAAGAAACGATAAACAGAAAAAAATGATAGACAATAACCCAAAATGACTTCATTTCTTCTACTGTTAATTAATAATTACTGGTTCATTGCGTGCTTTTGGTAATTTCTCGTAGAATAACTTTGATTCTCTGCCGAAATCAGAAACCGCCATACTGTGCTTTGAATTACGCGCTTTACGGCGAGTGCTGAGCGTTTTCATCGTTTATTTTGTCTTGACTCATTATTTGTTATATGCCCCCCATCCCCCATTTATTAGGTATGAAGTAGGTTTTTCTCAACATCATTAAATATGTCATTCGGTTGCACTATTTTTAGCTTAGTATTATTTTTTTTTTTATTTTTCACCATTTCTGTCCTTGCTTTCTACTCTCCAAACAAATAGCTGTTATTTCATCCTCTGTGTTACATTTCTTGGCTTCCTTGGAATTAGAAATTTTTGTTTGTTTTAGTCGTATTTTGTTGAAATTTCTGTACATTTTTCTTTTGTTCTTAGCATTTGTTCTTACCAAATATTTCTCTAGTTTTCTATAGATATTTTGACACAGCTTCTCACTTTCCGAAGCCATGTAACTCACGGTTTTTGTGGTAAATATAATCTTTCTATGTCTGAATGTGGATGGTGTATGGCAAATTTAGTAAAGGCCAATTCTCAAAAACCTGGATCATTCCTGTCTTTGGCTGGTTGTCTTAATCCGCCGCTCACTTTGGGATTAACATTTGACCATTGGGTACTTTTACTGTTTTTCGGTATCTGGATAACCTTTCTTCTTCCTCCAGTTTCGGAGCATCTGCAAATGGCAATGTTCGTTGCTATTTCTCTTCTGACAACGGTATTAGTTGTACCAAGGGTGAAAAGTCCATATAAAATAAATTTATTTTCACAAACATCAAATATGCAACTTCAATGCTTCAGGGAGATCCATCCTTAGCATATGCTAAGGCAACTCTGGAATTGTGTTGTGATGTATGAGGGTAGATACTGGGTGTTAGAGCAGATAAATTTCTACGTTTTCGGTAGAGAATGACAGAGAGATAAGATGAAGAATCTTCGAAAGTATCTCAAGTATGTTTTTAATTTCATTTTGATTAATCATAGCCACGACATAAGACATTCCATTCGATTGAGCTATTTCTATCGTAAGAA
>NW_021827662.1:0-10037 GCF_006345805.1 Octopus sinensis
GTCCCTGAATAAGGGTTATTTAAGATGAGGAAGATTCCAAAGGTGAATTATCCAAACCCCAAAGGTCATGTGCTGTTTATCTTGACATGGGATCACCATGTCGAGCACACATGGTTGTGTGCCGGTCCTGGGGTGTACTCTTATCAGACGTATACTGGGCTTATTATTATTATTATTATTATTATTATTATTATTATTATTATTATTATTATATTATTATTATTATTATAAGAAGAAGAAGAAAGAAAAGGAGGGGAAAGAGAATAATAATATAATAATAATAATAATACTAATAATAATAATAATAATAATAATAATAATAATGATAAGAAGAAGAAGAAGAAGAAGAAGAAGAAGAAGTAGAAGAAGAAGAAGAAGAAGAAGAAGAAGAAGAAGAAGAAGAAGAAGAAGAAGAAGAAGAAGAAGAAGAAGAAGAAACTACTTATTATTACTCTTTTACATGCAAAAGATGATATTCTTGATAAGTTTCATAGATCGCTGTCTCCTCATCAGAGGTTACCTATGTTCACATATTTCTGCCCATATAAATAGTGCGTTCTTCGGAGGACAGATTAAATAAGTTATCGAATTTTTGTATCAACCACGCAAAAAGTGCAACTATAGATGAATATATTTAATGTTGTTATAAATTATATTTCCAAGCTTTCCCTGTAATATTTTAACAGATCTAAACACACATTGTTATTTTCTTCGCACGTTGAAAAAAAAAAAAAGGTGTTTCTCCTTAGAGACCTTTTCTACACGGAATGATCAAATACAGGCAGATTTACATTCAAATGGATTAGAGAGAATTGCAAAGAACATTGAGGCAAAAGGTAAACATTATTTGAACGTGCTTCACCACCTCCTTTCATTGTCAATACGATCACAACGCTGAAAAAAAGAATAGATAAATAAATACACTTTGCCTTTTTCTCTTGCTTTTTTTTTATCTGTCTTCTCGTTTAATACACTGCCATGTGATATCAAAATATCGAAATTGTGTAAGAAACATCGAAAAACCACAGCTGTATAATATCAGTGAATTGATGTAATCCTGGATTATATATATATATATATATATATATATATATATATATATTATTTCTAACATCTCTTTAATGCTACACAAAAGCCAAATATCAGCGTGTGTCTAACGAAACATTTCTATCGATTATTGATGACATGCAAAAAGAAATAGATATATACACAATACGTACGTACGTGTATATTTTTCTTCTCACAACTGTATCTATATGTACGTAATAAAAACAATGATGATAATAACAACAACAACGAGAATGATAATAATGATAATAATAATAATAATAATAATAATAATAATAATAATAATAATAATAATAATAATGTAGTACCAGGCAATGCCCTGATGTAGTACCAGGCAATGCCCTGATGTAGTACCAGGCAATGCCCTGATGTAGTACCAGGCAATGCCCTGATGTAGTACCAGGCGATGCCCTGATGTAGTACCAGGCAATGCCCTGATGTAGTACCAGGCAATGCCCTGATGTAGTACCAGGCAATGCCCTGATGTAGTACCAGACAATGCCCTGATGTAGTACCAGGCAGTGACTCTCTGATCTTAACTGATTGGAAGTGTTATCATGTACATTGTTTTGTCTTGGTATAAAAGATGGGCTACAGCAAATATTCTGCTCAATACCACAGATTTGCGTGTCAGTTGCTTGACTGTAACCAGTTGAGCATGTCCCTTAGTGGCTGACGATATGTGCATCTCTGATCACTAGCAGAAGTAGTGGGGGAGCATCATAGCCATGTGTTGAGAGGAATTCTTTGGGGTTTGAATAATTCACCTCTGGAAACATAGGTGTTTTGTTCAACATCCGTAAACAACCCTTATTCGGGGACCTTTTGAGCGGGATGGGTTACTCAAACTGAAGAAAATTCTAACTGGGCCCCACCTGCAAGGTCATGTGCTGTTTATCTTGATATGAGATCACCATGTCGCGCACATATGGTTGTGATGCATGTGCCTGGTGTACCCTTATCAGACAGGTAGTCATGATGGGTATACTGGGCTTCGTATATCTTACCCCAGTGTCACTTTGATGGCATGCACTGCTCTCTCACTCAATAATAATAATAATAATAATAATAATAATACCTGTTGTCATAGGTGTCCTGGGAATGATAGTAAAAGGGGGTGATTGCTATCTAGCTCAGATACCAGGAAACCCCAAAATGGCAGAAATTCGAAAGATAGTACTCATGGGAACTGCCCATATCCTACGTAAAATACTGTCTATGTAATCTCAAGTTTTAAAACAAACAATTTTTCTATGGTTTCTTAAACATTCTCTAGAACAACGCTATGTACATAACCAAATATATGGCACCCGAAGAATAACACCAACATGAACTTCTAATTTGTTGGCTCTTGAGGCCTCTGGGTGAGACTTGGGGCAAAATTGTACAAATGTAAAGCAAAAGTCAAACATAAAATAATAATAATAATAATAATAATAATAAATAATAACAATAACAATAATAATAACAATAACAATAACAATAATAATAATAATAATAATAATAACAATAACAATAATAATAATAATGATGATGATGATGATGATGATGATGATGATGATGATGATGATGAATAACAATAACAATAATAATAATAATAATAATAATGATGATGATGATGATGATGATGATGATGAATAACAATAACAATAATAATAATAATAATAATGATGATGATGATGATGATGATGATGATGATGATGATGATTGAAGAGTTGTAGGGCAAGGGATGTCTTTTAACTCGACAGTCGATTTTCTTTTTTCTTCATCTCTTCCACATCTGCAAATTCAGTAGCACCAGAGTTCATCAACAGTGATGGCCCTTGAAAAAAAACCGGACCAACTCTTTACTCTGTTTTGCTCTTTTACTTGTTTCAGTCATTTGACTGTGGCCATACTGGAGTACCACCTTTAATCTTATTCTTTGTAAGCCTAGTACTTATTCTATTCGTCTCTTTTGCCGAACCGCTAAGGTATGAGGACGTAAACACACCACCATCGGTTGTCAAGCGATGTTGGGGGGATAAACACAAACACATAAACACACACACACATACATATATATATATATACGACGGGATTCTTTCAGTTTCCGCTACCAAATCCACTCACAAGTCTTTGGTCGGCCGAGGCTATAATAGAAGACACTTGCCCAAGGTGCCACCAGGTGGGAAGGAACCCGGAAACATGTGGTTGGTAAGCAAGCTACTTACCACACAGCCACTCCTGCGCCTACCAACTTTTTTCAATTCACGACAAGCATTCAGCTTTTGATCTTCCGTGTGCAAGCGAGGCACAAATTTTGCTGCAACTCTTTTCATTTGCAATTTCTCGCTTAAAATTCTTTAGCATCAGTTCCAAGACACACCAGTCAGATCACGAAGTTCGTCAATTGTTCGACGACGGTCCTCAAAGATCTGTTTATGAATTTTCATTATGTTTTCATTCATTCGGGAGGTCGATGGACACCCTGAACGATGTTGGTCTTCAAGCGACAAGTGACCGTTCCTAAAGCTTGAAAACCACTCGTAAGCTTGTGTTTTGCTCATGGCAGTGGCTCTGTAAGCTGTTTGAAGCATGACAACTGTTGCAGCCGCCGTTTCCCCCGCAGAAAACAGAATTTCACGGAAGCACGCGGTTCCTTCATATCAGCCATCGCAAAAATCAACGAACAGAGAACCACCGCAAAACAAAGACGCACCACACGGCAGAAAACGACACTGCTCGGCAGACTGATGCCTGAGGGTCACATCAAGTGCCTTCTAGCGGTGGAAGCCTGAACTACAACGGACTGTTCCCACAAAGAACGTTTCCATTTAATTTTAAGTACCACCTCGTACATCATACGAAAGATTTGCATAATTACATTTAGGCAAAATCACTGGTTGTACGTTTAAGTATCTCGCTCAGCAAGTATTTGGTTGTGTGTTCAGTCCCACAGCACGGTTTATTAGACAAATGTTTTCTACTATTGGCCTGGGTCGACCAACGCCTTCTGACTGAATTTCATGTAGAAAGTGTGTTGAACCTTTTGGTAAATATACATACATACATGTATAAGTGCGGGTGCGTATATAGGTCTCTTCGTCTTCCCCATATATATATATATATATATATATATATATATATGACGGGCTTCTTTCAGTTTCCGTCTACCAATTCCACTCATAGGTTTGGTCGGCACGAGGTTATAGTGGAAGACACTTGCCCAAGGTTCCACACAGTGGGACTGAACCCGGAACAAGTGGTTGGTGAGCAAGCTACTTACCACACAGCCACTCCGGCTCCTATGTATATGTATATAAATATATATATATATACATATATATATATATATAAATATTATATATATATATATAATATATATATATATATATATATATCTATATATATATATATATTATATATATATATATATATATATATATTAATTACATCTTAATAAAATGATATATGTGCTGTTACATAGAGGCTTTTGTCTTTTTGTTTGTACCTCGGAACCTCAAAAAATACAGGGTATATATATGTATGAGTGTATATTGCGTACATACACACTTACACACACATACACACACACATGCACACATATATATATATATATATATAATATGCACCTATTATGTATACATGTATACACATACAAATATATATAACCATACATGCATATACATATGTAATTATATTTATTGCTCAATATCATTTCCCCGTTTTACTCTCTCTTTTTAACTTTTTGGGTAAATTTTTTGTCTTTGTTCTAACACACCATATTTATTTCGAGTTAGCCATTACATACATCCACCACAATGAACATGATAACACTAACTTACATATTAATTCTCTAATATTCGTCTGTGCACCACAAAACGGACAAACTGCACATTAATTTTCAAAGGCTATCAGTTCTAACTTACTGGCTTTCATCTTATCTTTATTCTGATTGTGAGGTAGAAACTTCTTTCATGTGCAATCGTCATGTTGTAATTGTTGGTTTCATTGTTGTTGTTATTGTTATTATTGTTTTGCTGCAGGTCAGCCTTGATCGTGGAAACCAATAATCAAAGAAATTCCAGTTTTTTTTTTTACATCCCACATCTTTTATTTTTTTCACATTTTTACAGATAAAAGTGAGTCTAGGACTATATTATCGCAAATGTAGTTCCTGTTGTGTTATTATTATTATATATTTTTTTTTTAAAAGGCGATCATGCAGTAGTTGTGTGTGATATGAAGGAAATTTGCCTAATATTCAAAGCAGGTCGGGCGAGCTTGTAACCAATTCTACAGTTCTTCCTTACTTTGTCAGCACTCACGGAGAGGCGGGGTATGATGTGATGTGCATGCGCACATACAGTCACATATATTATGCACACACACGTACATACAAATACATGCACATACACATACATGCATATATATACACACATATATATATATGTGTGTGTGTGTGTATGCATATAAATATGTGTGTATATATATATATATACATTTTATATGTGAATGTATATATATATATAGATATATATATATATATATATATATATATATACATTCTATATATGTATGTGTATATATATATTCCTATACACAAACATGTTTTTGCGTGTATATATGTATATTTATACATATACATACATTCATACATACGTACATATATATATGTATGGATGGATATATATGTATGTATGTATATATGTATGTATGTATGCATATATGTGTGTGTATGTATATGTCTAAGTGTGTGTAAGTACTGTTTATATATATATGTGTGTGTGTGTGTGTTTATGTATATATATATATATATGAGTGTGTGTATGTGTGTTTGTATACGTCTACACTTGCATTTTGTCGGTGTAACCTGGTGCGTTTAGTAATGTGCCTTTATCTCCAAACGATAAAATATTCATCAATCGATAAATAGCGATCGATAAAATAAGTATCAGTCTCACATTAATACTGTGTACTGGGAGTCGTTACGGTTAAACAAAGACCTTGATGGTGATGCTCCCTCATGGCCACAGCGCAATGACGGAAACCAGTAAAAGACTTAAAGATCTGCAAAGCAAAACAAAACGCAAAGAAGTGCAATGCATTAATCAGTGTAAGTGGTTTTATTAGCATTTCGGTATCAGCCAAGAATTGGTGCAATGAAGTAGATGTGTGTATGCAACTAGGGAAAGTAAACTTAGCCCAAAGAACTCGCGAGATTTATTCAAGAGATTACAGGTGCGTGACCAGAAATTAACTTTGGTATTCAGCACTGGATAGGAATAGGATGTACTAAACTTTGGGTTTCTTAAGTAAGCATTAAGAATTAGCCGAGTGGTTTTTAGCGTTTTGCTAAGGTACGCAATGCAGGTCTTGTAGTAACAAGATTAAATAGCGCTTCGTAAGACGGAGTTTTAGCCGCGTATTATGAGCCACAGAAAACATTATAATTGATTAAAACAACAATAATAATAATGGTAATAAAAATTAAGAAAAAAAGAAACCAGGAAAAGTGGTGGGCGTCCATGTTGTCGCTTGTCCTGATAGAATTCAGAAAGAGAAACTAAATATACGTCAAATACTACAATACTCTCTTAAAAATGGAAGGACATGTTGTGAAACGTAGATCCTAATACGCAAAATAAATGGAGAGATTATAGATGGATTCTTTTGGATGGAAGGTGGTAGGTCTGCTCAGTCAGAGGTGACCCGGGGTTAAACGGTAACAACAACACCGAAGAAGGTAATCCTAATGCGTTCTGTCTTAGACACAAATTTAAGACAGAGTCTAATATTCCATACCAGGTGTTTATTTATATTACTTTTATCGGCCGTAGAATGATGATGAGCAACTTCTACCTCGAAAGAAATTAAACTCAGACGCAAAGCAAATTCAAGAACAACAAAAACGATTTCTTATAAGAGGGGTACAAAGTGCATTCCAGAAGTTTTCAGACATTTTCGTTAATTGTGAATCAAGAATAGCGTTGGTTTCGTGTTAAGGAGAGTGGGAACATATCCACGTATTTTAACAATCTTCAAGCCGATAACACGGAGAAAGATGTCCAAAAATAGAGGTGAACACCTTTCACCATGTAATTTGAAAGAAGTGCAAAACTATAATAGCCTTCAAGGAAGAATCCTTTGACTTCAATGCACTTCTTGATGGGTCCCAGTAACATCATAAGGGCCAAATGCAAGTCCTGTAAAGTGAAGGTGTCGAAGACGTTTGTCACTGTCTCCCTCTTCAAAACGACAGCCCGTGAGGCTCTCCTTCATCGTAGAGAGCTACCAAAAGTCACACAGCGAGCGAGCAAGGTCTGGATAGTAGAAGACGTGAGGGGCACTTCTGATGCCCGTCTCTGCCCAGTAGTTGGTTAGCAGGATATTCATCACTAAGCGCCCTGGGAACACACTTTGCGCATGTATTCATGAATAATTATGTGTACAATTGCAACATTGCGAATTACCTCAACGAGATCTGATGTTTTGACATCCCTCACCCTCCTATACTTCACATGCTCTTTCATCTCTTCTCAAACACCATTGGAACTCTTAGGCCAGCGAAAAAATTAATCCATAAATGTTGTTTTTGTTCCTTCTCGAGCCATTCCTGGCTCATAAGGACCGGTTTCACGGTTACATTTGTGTATAGGTTGACCGTCTGGACGAAACGCCGGTTCGTTGCAGGTCAGTAGCTAGATGCAGGAGGAAAGAGTGAGAAAAAGCTGTGGCAAAAGAGTCGGCAGAGGTTTGCCATTACCTTCTGCCGGAGCCGCATACAGTTTAGGTGTTTCGCTCATAAACACACACATCGCCCGGTCTGAGATTCGAACCTACGATCCCTTGGCCGCGAGTCCGCTGCTCCAACCACTAGGCCATGGGCTTCCTAATCTATAAATAGTCTGGATCATTTCATAAGTTTCTGCAGCGTTTTTCACCAGTTTAACTCCAACATTTATTGCATTGCTTGTTTCATGTCTCTATTGTATTTTGCAAAATAGTTAGATGTGACAAGTAGTGTTTCGTAGAGTGTGTTCAAAGCGCTATTACAAAGGTCTCCTTGTATCTAGAATAACAAAAGTGGTCAAGTCGCTTTATTACATGTGTCCTAATGGCATACGAAAATCACATAAGACAGAGGTAGGTACAAATTATATCAGGCAACTTGAAGGTGTACCCGCAAAACCGCAATTAGCAGGTTGAGCAGAGAGGGCGACAGCAACAGCAACAGAACATTTACCTATAATATATAGAATTAATTGTACCTAACACGGCTTTCGTTATCACTATAACTATCTTTCGTAAGTCCTTAATTACATCCAGAAGCCGCTTCTTTGGGATTATGTACACCGTTTTGAGGGTTATTATAGTTTCATTTCGGCTTTATTGCTTGCCATCGTACCATTTTCGCGCGTGTAACTCTCCAACAATTAACGTGATGTGTACGTCATACTCCCATGTCGATTTTTCTCATATGTAATCCTACATTTTTGTGTGCGTAAGTGTGTGTCTGTATATCTGTGTGTGTGTATGTGTGTGTGGAGAGTGTGCCTGTACGTGTGTGTGTATATTTAGGTGCGCGTATGTGTATGTCTGTTTGCGTGTATATAGTTTGTGTATATGTGTGTCCCTGTATCTGTGTATGTGTTAGTGTGCGTGTACATGTGTGTGTGTATCAGTTTGCGTGTATATGTGTATGTGTGTGTGTGGGAATGTGCCTGTACGTGTGTGTGTATATATGGGTGCGCGTATGTGTATGTCTGTTTGCGTGTATATAGTGTGTGTATATGTGTGTCCCTGTATCTGTGTATGTGTTAGTGTGCGTGTACATGCGTGTGTATCAGTTTGCGTGTATATGTGTGTGTATGTGTGTGTGTATGTGTGTGTGTGTCCCTCTCACATGTATAATTTTCATCATTTTATACCTATTTTCGACACGTCTCCTGTAAGTCATATCTTGTTGGCTCTCTTAAAGATATGTTTCTCAACCCACTTTTCCACGTATATCTCCCTGTCACTAATACTTAAGTTGCTTCCACTAACGTCTTTCTCTCTCCACCTCCCCTCTCATTTCATTATCCCCTATATAAGTCCCTTTATCTGTCCTTGGTACATGATATCGTGGGAATAAAAATGCTACTAGCAGTTCTTTCATTTACATCACACTGCTATACACACCTCGTTGACCGACATGTTATATATCCGCCACCACTTACCATTTTTACACATTGGTAATTCTCATTGATGAATTAACATGCCACAGCTAGTTTTGTCCATTTGGTACGCCCGATGAGTTGAGAGCTGCGAATAATAGTACGTAATCTTATAGATGGTATTGTGACGTAATCATATTACGTCACAATAAAGAATCTTAACGAAACAATAGTACAGTACCAGATAACCCGATGATCTGTTTGAATTATCTATCTATCTATCTATCTATCTATCTATCTATCTATCTATCTATCTATCTATCTATCTATCTATCTATCTATCTACTTATCTATCTATCTATCTATCGATCGATCCATATATATGCCTATATGGGTACAGGATGTCACCAACTGTGTAAACAACATGAAGTACGAAAACAAATGAGTTAAATACGCAAACAATGAAAGAAAAAATGGAAAACAGGACAAGATACACCAGAAACGACCCTTCATCAGTTGTCGGCTGTCTACTCCTCATTTCGAGCATTCAATATATACTCAGGGTGCGATTAATAATCTGTCGTCTAAATTACGCAAAAATGAAGATTAGCCTGCGGTATAGGCCCCGCTTGGATATTTACATTTTCGAGTTCTGTCTGTTTCTCTCTTTTATTATCTCTCTCTCTCTCTCTCTCTCACCATATTGTCCTCACCCTCCCTCTCTCTCTCTTACTCTCAGAATCAGGAATGGCTGCTGAACAACTTGTACAGCCTCTTAATTGTGTAAATTACCGAATGAGCTTTGGTTAGTTGCCAAGGTAACCACAA
>NW_021827663.1:0-9940 GCF_006345805.1 Octopus sinensis
TGGGTGATTTCAACTTCCCCAACTTCAAATGGCCCGAAGTTCTCATACTCTCAGGAATGACTCATTGCAAGCAAGCACATGTAGAGTCCCTGCTCAACCTCACCAATGCCTTATTCATGGAGCAAGTTGTACTCAAACCAACTAGGGCGAATAACATTCTGGATCTCTGCTTCACAAACAATATGGACATCATTCATGATGTGAAAGTGACACCGACATTAGTTTCGGATCACATCATAATAGAGCTGTCTATGTTTGGGCCGAAACAGAGACATACAGCCTAAAGGAAGCACCCGAAATCTCTCCAATCTGAACTTCCACAAAGCAGATTGGAAATCGATCCAAAAAGAGATCCTCAGAGAGGACTGTCCGGAATGTCTCTCCACACCAGACATTGACATGAAACTAGAATGCTTCATGTCTTCTGTGCAAGCCGTATGCCAGAATTATGTCCCAGAGCACAAGGCCAAAACAAATAGGAGCAAGATTCCAAGAGATAGGAATATCCTCATGAGACAACGGACGAAGGTTGCAAACCAACTCAACCAACATACTAAAAGTAGCGAAACGTCCCGCCTAAAAACAACACTGATGGAGATCGAAAAAAGGCTGCAACAATCCTATGTGAGGGAGAAAGCAGACAAAGAAGCCTGGGTTATAAAAAAAACATTAAGTCAAACCCAAAGGCCTTCTTTCATTACGCGAAAGAAACAGCCTCAGTACACTACAAGATAGGACCCCTCCTCCAAAAGGATGGCTCCCTCACAGACAGTTCAACTAGGATCAGTGAGATACTGAATGACCAGTTCAAAAGTGTATCTACCACCCCGTTGGAACACAGACAAGTGAACGAACCAGTGGACTTCTTTGCCGCCTCACCTATAACCAGCGAGGCAGTTACAATAGAATGCATTAGCGAAGATGTACTACTAGCCGTAGATGAAGTGGACACAAACTCAACTGCTGGTCTTGATGGTTTCCCAGCAATCCTCCTCAAATCGTGTAAACATGCCCTGGCAAAACCCCTCGAGATTCTCTTTCAGAGCTTTCTTACAAATGGCAAACTGCCAAGCAAGCTGAAGGAGGGAATAATATGCCCAATACATAAAGGGGGAAGTAGAGCAGATGCCAAAAACTATAGGCCTATCTCTCTGACTTCACACATCAGCAAAGTCATGGAACGGATAGTCAGAGGGAAACTAATGCATTCCTTGAAAAAAATAATTTGCTAAGTGATACCCAACATGGTTTTCAACCAGGTAGGAGCTGCCTGACCCAGCTCTTACAACGTTATGACTGGGTGTTGAGGCAGTTACTCAACAAATCAAATGTGGATGTAATCTACCTTGATTTTGCAAAAGCTTTTGAGAAGGTGGATCATGGTATGATATGCCACAAACTACGCGACTTCGGCATAGTTGGAAAACTTGGAGTGTGGTTACATGACTTCCTGAAAGATAGGAGTCAGGCAGTGGTGGCTAATAGAGCCACCTCTATGAACGCACAAATAGTGAGCGGTGTTCCACAGGGCACTGTCTTGGGACCACTGCTTTTTATAATGGCCCCCTCAGATATGCCTTCAAATGCCCGGATAGCGACTCTGGCAAGCTATGCAGATGATACGAAAGTCTCACAGAAAATACAGAAGCCCAGCGATGTTGCACACCTGCAGCAGGCGTTGGACTCAATTTACAGATGGGCTGAGGATAATAATATGCAGTTTAATGCTGAAAGACTCCAGGCCCTGCGCTACCAGCATCCAAAACTGAATATTAAACTTACAGGGTACACCGGTCCACAGGGAATTTCACCTAAGTCAGTGAGGGACCTGGGTATCGACATGAATGATGATACCTCTTTCCAAGTGCACATTACCAGGATGGCAACAAAGTGCAGACGACTGGCTGGGTGGATCCTAAGAACATTCAGAACCAGAGATGAGGAAACCATGATGGTCCTCTGGCGTACATTCGTCCTCAGCCGCCTGGATTACTGCTCACAGCTATGGTCACCCACCAGTGTGAGATTAACAGCGGACCTTGAAGCAATCCAGAGAAGATTCACAAAGAATATCGTCTCTTTGCAACAGCTCAGCTACTGGGAAAGGTTGAAACAGCTAAGACTCTACTCCCTGGAGAGAAGACGGGAGAGGTATGCAGTAATATATGTCTGGACGATCCTGGAAGGAATTGTGCCAAATTTTGGCATTGAAAGCAACACCAATGCCAGAACTGGACGACACTGCATAGTGCCAAAGATCCCAGCAATGCCATCACGCTTCAGGACGAGTTACTGCAACAGCCTGGGTTTCAAGGGCCCACAACTTTTTAATATTCTCCCAAAGTAGATGTAGGGTTTTTTAAATCAAAGCTGGACCTCTTCCTGTCGAGAGTCCCAGATGAGCCTGCCTCACGGCAAGAGGTGCAAATGTGGGTAGCTATATCAAACTCCATTTTTCATCAAGTGCCACATATTAGAGGAGGCTCCTAGTAATAACAGTGTATGTACATACGTGTGTGTGTGTGTATATATATATATATATATATATATATATATATCATACATACATATATATTCTTTTATTTGTTTCGGTATCTATATATACTGTGTACATCTTCTATCTATCTCTCGTGTGTATGTTATTTGCACACACACACATGCATGTATGGAATCAGGACAAGCTAACATAGAAAAAAGGGTCCTTCATCAGTTTTCGACTGTCTTTCTACTCCTTATTTCCAGTTTGTACGAAACTAAGGATTCCATCAACTGCTTATCTCTATACGAAACTAATGATCTCATCCGTTAATAATATGGAAATTTCGAGCACGAAATAGAGAACAATCTAGATTCACAGCTGTTTTCAAATCCGGTACTCTGTCGCACAGTATAATATGTTAAACTCAGGTACCTCCGCAACCACATGGCTCCGTGTTCAACCCCATTGCGTGGCACACTTGGATAAGTGTCTTCTATTATAGCCTAAGGCCAACAAAAACCTTCTGAGTGGATCTGGTAGACGGAAACTGAAAGAAGCCCTTCGTATATATGTATATGTGTGTGTGAGATTTTGTCTGTGTTTGATCCACCACCACCGTAGGTGTTGGTATATTTACGTCCCTCGTAACTTAGCGGTTCGGCAAAATAAGTACCAGGTTTAACAAAAGAATAAGTACCGGGGTCGATTCATTCGACTAAAAAGAATTGTTCAAGTCGTTGCTCCAGCATGGCTACAGTCTAATGGCTGAAACAAGTAAAAGGTAACAGTTATTTCCGTCGTAAAATGAAGAATTCTAATCGTTTCGTTTGTTTTGAGGGATTTTCTTCGAAGAGTATTGACTTCTACACAGCCACACATATTCTTTGAGATTCATAATAGAGACAGACTCTTCAGGAAAAAAACAATGCACATTTGATTCCATGCTGCTTTCGACAAATGGAACGGTTGCATGACAATCAAAACAAGAGAAAACTAATATTAATCTAAATAATAATGTACCAAAAAAAAAAGGAATTCATACGCTTTGTTATAAAATTATAGGTTTTCGTTTACATATTGGATGTCACGTGTATATACATGTATATATACGTGTGCATGTATATATATATATATATATATATATATATATATATATATATATATATATATATATATATATATATGCACATATAGACATTCTTTTTTTTTTTATTTGTTTCAGTCATTTGACTGCGGCCATGCTGGAGCACCGCCTTTAGTCAAGCAAATCGACTACAGGACTTATTCTTTTATCGAACTGCAGAGTTACGGAGACGTAAACACACAAGCATCGGTTGTCAAGCGATGTTGACGTGGGGGGAGGCACAAGCATATATACACATACACAAATATAAAATATGTATGTGTATATATATTTTGTTGTTTAAGAAAAATGTCCAGGTCCTCGAGTTTTTGTCTATGTTTTCGTTTCTTCTTGTGTTCGACGTTTTTTTTTTGGTGTCCTGTACACATATACGCGTGTATATATACATGTAGAGGTAGGTTCGTACATATATGTATATATATATGCATATGTTTTATTTATTAATATATATATATATATATATATATATATATTATTAATATATTAATATATATATTTATTAATATATATATTTATTTATTAATATATATATATATATATATATATATATATATATATATAAATAAAAAAAACATATGCATATATATATACATATATGTACGAACCTACCTCTACATGTATATATACACGCGTATATGTGTACAGGACACCAAAAAAAAAACGTCGAACACAAGAAGAAACGAAAACATAGACAAAAACTCGAGGACCTGGACATTTTTCTTAAACAACAAAAAATAGAGTACAGGACAATAACACAAGGAAAAAACCCTTCTTCAGTCGCCATGGTTTCATCTACTCTACGTTTCGAAGATGAAGGCGAGACGTATCTTCGATAGAAACTTTCCTTCCTGCGAAAAGCAAATCAAATAAAATTTGAGATCTTTTTGCAGAGGGGTAAAAATGGTAACAAAAACAGGACAGTAACGACAGTTATATATATATATATATATATATATATATAGGTGGTGGAGTAAATTGATCAAAATAAAATAAAAACATGATGCGAAGGATTCAGCGGTACATATGTTTCGGGCCTTTATTAGACAGATTTATAACAATGCATAATGTATGTCTGTGGCCTTCTTCAGCCGCGCACAACAGCTTCCACAAGGACATGTGTTACATCAAAAATTCTTGGTTGGGGATGCAAATCCTCTCATTCACGTACGACATAATGCGGCAGCAGCATAGAGTTGAAGCGTCCATCTCTTTCTTCTCTCAATGTAGAATGAGGAAAATTGGATGTTGAGGTAATGTAAATAAATAAATACATATATAGAGGTGAAGATGGAGGGGCGAGAGTTCGGGACGAGGGATAAAAATGTATAAAAGTGTAAGTATAGAATAATATAAAAATGTAGAGGATAAAGGGTTGTAAGTAGATGTAAAGGGGGTATAAAGAAATATAAAGTAAAAATAGAAATAGAAATAAAAGTAAAAAAACCTGATAAAAACATGATAAAAGTGTAAAAGAATGTAAAGATAAGGGATGTATAGAGGTTATGGACCAAGCATGGTGGTCAGGAGATTGATAAAATTTAGTTGTAGAATTGTCAGTACATCAACAGTTTCGTCTGGGGACTTAATGCGTTGTAAATCATAGAGCAGGATGCCAACTATGCTGTGTAGAACTCCTTAACATCTTGAAATTCAAAGACAAACACAATCTTATTAACAAAAGGTCAGAGTTCAAACCATCCTGTATACATAAACTTATTAATACTTTCAAATACTACAATGCTTAGGTCTTATACCAACTCCCCCATGCAATTTCCTCCCACCCGGTGCAACCTGTCGGCTCCAGCACATCCCGCTTTCCTATATGTGCGTGTATATGTGTATGTGTGTGTGTGTGTGCGTATGTATGTGCACATCGTGTACGTATGTGTACATATACATATATATGTACATGTGCGTGTGTGTGTGTGTGTGTGTGTGTGGGTGTGTGTACGTGCATATAGGGTTCCCTGCATTTTCCCCCCTATATATACAAATTTTGTCTCCCATATATGACTTCTTTTCCCTAAATATTTCTTCTCCTACACCATATCCTCCCTATGTAGTCTCTTTAATCCCCTATATCTATACCCTTTCACATTTCTAACTCAGATGTTGAACGCACACGCCAAACTCCACTTCCCACCCTTCCAATTTTCAGTTCCCCCCGCCCGCCCCTACGTTTAACACACACCTCTAACTTTCAAACCACCTTCATCTCATGTTAAACTTACAAAATTATATTTTTATCTTATTTTATTTTTATTTTTACTTTTATTTTTACTTTTATCCTACTTCCATTATTTTTATTTTTATTTTTAATTTTATTTTTACTTTTATTCTACTTCCATTTATTCTCATTTTCATTTTCATCCCTTACCTTAACTCTTATAATTTTTATAATTCTTATACTACTTCATTTCTAACTATTACATTGTATTTCTTATTTTATACTGTATTTTTTATTTCTAATCTTTACCCTTACCCTCATTCTTACCCCTACTTATCGCTTTACACCTCTATATATGTTTATTTACTTACCTATGGATCCACCTTTTGAATATACGAGCGTCCGCGTACGTGTGTATACGCATACATACATATGCACGCGCATATATGTACATGCATACTTCGATATCTTATAGCTATACCCATGTGCGCGTGTGTCTCTGTGTGTGTATATGAGTGTATATGTGCACGCACATACGGACACACAGCCGTGTGTGCGTGCGCGTATTGACAGGAGTACGGGATTCTTTACATACGTTCTTATACACATCCTTTAATATCTTATACCTGGACCTAGAGGCGTGGGCATATACGTGTGTGTATGTAGTGATGGGCGCGCGTATATACATGTGAGCGTGTACGCGCGTAATGTCCGTGTATATATGCGGATATTCTGTTGTATGTATGTGTGTGTACGCGCGTGCGTGTGGGTGCGTGTGTGTTTATGTACGTGTTTACACGCGAGTGCGTGTGTATGCTTATAGGCTTGGAGGCGTATATGTACGCGTGTATGTGGGTGTATATATCCATGATGATATGTATGTACTAGAAGTCCATTTAATTCAAGGAACCAGATTAAATGCTCATCAGCTCTGATTTACAAAACGCATTAAGTCCCCAGACGAAACTGTTGATGTACTGACAATTCTACAACTAAATTTTATCATACTCCTGACCACCATGCTTGGTCCATAACCTCTATACATCCCTTATCTTTACATTCTTTTACACTTTTATCATGTTTTTTCAGGTTTTTTTACTTTTATTTCTATTTCTATTTTTACTTTATATTTCTTTATACCCCCCCTTTACATCTACTTACAACCCTTTATCCTCTACATTTTTATATTATTCTATACTTACACTTTTTATACATTTTTTAATCCCTCGTCCCGAACTCTCGCCCCTCCATCTTCACCTCTATATATGTATTTATTTATTTACATTACCTCAACATCCAATTTTCCTCATTCTACATTGAGAGAAGAAGAGATGGACGCTTCAACTCTATGCTGCTGCCGCATTATGTCGTACGTGAATGAGAGGATTTGCATCCCCAACCAAGAATTTTTGATGTAACACATGTCCTTGTGGAAGCTGTTGTGCGCGGCTGAAGAAGGCACAGACATACATTATGCATTGTTATAAATCTGTCTAATAAGGCCCGAAACATATGTACCGCTGAATCCTTCGCATCATGTTTTTATTTTTATTTTGATCAATTTACTCCACCACCTACACCACCAAACGGTATACACAGGTGCTTATAATTATCAAGTACTCACCCCGAATTTCTATATAATATATATATAAAACTGTAGTTGTGTGAGTGTCTGTCCCCTTCGATTTAGATTCCTAACTACTCCCCACATTTTGCGGTGCAGTTTACCAAACCGGGTATCTTATAGTCGTGATTCATATCGAGCCCGTCTGGCTATTAGCGCGCGTCTACGATGAGTCTACGATTTTAAAAATAATTTAACATCATTTTTTTATTATTCCATTTTAATGCATAATCTTTCGTGTTCGATGGCGGTGGAGTTGGCGTCCATGGTCACACCTGCACCTGTTTTCTTCTCCCCCTTCTTCCCTCCCTCGTGAAGCTGTGGGGAAGGGAGTGTAAGGAAATCAACGTCGTAAAGCGTTGTCAAGGAGACCAGCGTTCTTTTAGAACAACGACTTCATGGCTTGAAGACACCAAAACAGAAATGGCTAAGAAAGCCCGAATTGGCATCTATAAGGGAAGTAACTCTCTAAAATGCTTATATAGTTATTTCCCTTACAAACCCGAGCCAACGCCGGCGATACTGCTTAGTATATATATATATATATATACGACGGGCTTCTTTCAGTTTCCGTCTACCAAATCCACTCACAACGCTTCGGTCGGCCCGAGGCTATAGTAAAAGACACTTGCCCAAGGCGCCACACACTAGAACTGAACCCGGAACCATGTGGTTGGGAAGCAAGCTACTTACCACACAGCCACTCCTACGCCTTAAAATAAGTATACGCATATTATAAATATAATTATAGGCGCAGGAGTGGCTGTGTGGTAAGCAGCTTGCTTACCAGCCACATGGTTCTGGGTTCATTCCCACAGCGTGGCACCTTGTGCAAGTGTCTTCTACTATAGCCTCGGTCCGACCAAAGCCTTGTGAGTGGATTTGGTAGACGGAAACTGAAAGAAGCCCGTCGCAAATATGTATATGTATATATATATATATGTGTGAATGTGTTTGAGTGTCTGTGTTTGTTCCCCCCACCCCCGACATCGCTTGACAACCGATGCTGGTGTGTTTACATCCCCGTAACCTAGCGGTTCGGCAAAAGAAACCGATAGAATAAGTACTAGGCGTACAAAGAATAAGTCCTAGGGTCGATTTGCTCTACTAAAGGCAGTGCTCTAGCATGGCCGCAGTCAAATGACTGAAACAAGTAAAAGAGATACCTATATATATATATATATATATATTGATTGATTGATTGATATATACATATACGTATACATATGTATGCATACAAATATATACATATATATTCATATGTATGTACATGTATAAATATGATTACTATGTATACGGTCAAATTATGAAATAGATGGGAAACGTTTCCTTTTTGCTTTCAATTGTTGTTAACCCCTCCGTGGCTATCCAGCAGACTTTGGTGAAACTTGACACGTGTGGGGGACTTATGCCCATGCGGTCACTTACGCACTTGAAATTTTTTAAAAATCGATTTTTAATCAGCATCGATTTTTCAAATGTCGTAAAACTTCGGCATTTTTTGCACTAGCCGTCATGACATCAATTTGACGAAATCTACTTCCAAAGCGTAAAATTTAGCCATTTTACGTACATGCACAAAAATAACGACGACACGGGTTCGCTACCAGACTCTGCTCATTTTTCCGTCAAATTGGTCGTATATAGATTTTATATTTTTGAGAAATGTGGAAATTTGACGAAAAATATTTCATAGCAATAAACAGACATTAACGGTAATTTATTATCGGGTACCTCAGCTAGTGTGTGTGTGTGTGTATGTATATAGTATATATATATATATATATATATATATATATATACATGGTTGTCAGATAAATTCGTTTGGTTTTTTGCCTTTATTTTTTCCATTTATTTTAAACCTTATTTTTCATCAGAAATTTTAACAAATTAATCAATCCTAAATTCTCCTTCATTGTCCACGTCCAAGCCATTCTTGCTTACCAGAAGTTCTTGCTTTCCAATGCCTTGACGGTGGAAATTGTTGGCTCTTGACTCGATGAATTCAGCTCCAAATCTTTGTTTATCGAAACGCCTCGCAGACTGTTAGGGAGCGACCGAGCGAATGCATTCTATCAGGAAAATACAATGGGTTCGGTGGATCTTCCCAACTGAGCTCGTGTGTAGCATATTTGGTTAAAGTAGAGGCGTCGGGGAGAGCGTTTCCATGTTGAAGAAGCAGGCCAAGTTGCCAGTCGGTCGCTTAAACATTATCAATGGAACAAAGGTATCATGAGATCATCATATTTGTTGACCAAGCTTCTAGTGAATGGACGAAAATCCCCGAGGTTAAGCTCATTTAATCGATCTTCTTGAAACTGAATAAGTCGACCGGAAAGTGGAAAGTCTCTAAGGTCGAATTTCCCTTCCTTGAAGCATGGAAACCATTTCTGTTCAGTTCTCTCAGTAACAGGATTTTCTCTGTACACAGCACAAACATCTCGAATGGTTTTGACACCATTGGAACCATGATCGAAAGTAAAGATATGCAAATGTCGGAAATGCTAATTGATTTTTTCTCTCTTG
>NW_021827664.1:0-9989 GCF_006345805.1 Octopus sinensis
CAGAAGATATGAACGAAACAATCCAAGAAGAATAATTGAATTGAAATATAATGAAGAATATATTCACAGATTTCAACAGGATGGTATCTCTAAATTTTTGGCAATCAAAAATCAACAAATGAAATTTCCAATTTATGGAAGGAATGAGTAATGTACTATTGACATTCCCTACCACTTATTTAGTTGAAAGTGGATTTAGTTTTGTCAATCATAATACACAATGTGAAAGAAATAGACTGGAAGTGTGTTTAGAGGCGATATACGCCTAAAGTTGAACAGAATTAAACCCGACATAGAATATTTAGCGAGTAAACATCAATATCAAGGGTCTCACTAATAATTTTTATAAAAATTCAATTTTTACATTGATTTATTATTTTATATTTTGATTTTTGATACAAAAAACAACCAATTAAGGGACAATGCCCAAAAATTTTTAAATTGTATGTGGACAAGGGGGCGATAAAATTTCAAAGGGGGCGATAAAATATCTAAGGGGGCGATGAACAAAAAAAGGTTGAGAATGCCTGCTCTAGGCCATGCAATGAAAAAAAACCAGTTTATTTATTTAAAATATATTTAGATTTAATTACATTATTTTGTTAAATATCCATTTAAATCTAACTAAACGTTTTAATTCACTTTTTTACACATCAAATTTGACGTTTTTCTAAATATGAAGCAAAAACAATTATATTTATTTGAAATTCATGAATATAATTAGCACGAAATGGGTTCCAAAGAATGCAAGATTTTATTGTGTAGCATGATGAACTAAATCGAAAGTGTTATCATTGTAAAAATATATTGAATTGAAAAAATGATAGGTGTGCCATGACTTATTTGCCCACTGAAACATAAAACTGGATATGTGAATTAATGATAGAATAAATTAAATCTATTACTCATAATTAACTATTTTATGAATTAATTATTTGCATTATCTCACCGCCATATCTTTGCCCCGATAATTATTATTTTTTATTTCGTAATTCTCTTGTGCAACTAAGTTGCGCAATAATCCCGTTTATTTGTATATAAAATATCAAAAAGGCGGCGTTAATTTGTTATGATGTTAACTGATAATTCTTGTCAGAGTGAGAAAAGGCACAAGATAAAGAGTAATGAATCCTTCTCATATATGTAGACAACAAAGAAGCTCAAGACAATCTTTCGAATTCTAGCAAATCGTTATGTCTATTAATATATATAATTCAGGAATTCTTTCAAGAAGTTGAACACTGGAAATAGAGAACAGAACACAAAAGTAAAATAAAACAAAATTTAAAATTAGCAAAACACGCAGAAAAATTTGTATCGTCTGCACGGCTTAACCAGGACTTTGTCCTCTCCTTCGAAATTGTAGGAATGTTTATAATCAGTGTAGACTCCCGCACTAAGCACAGTTCAGCATTGACTGTGCCGAGAGAATTCAATTTCTCTCATCGAATAAGACGGGAACCCGTGAAGAGTACCTCGCAAATGGAAGAAGAGGAGGCGAGGTTCTTAGTTGTACTACAAAGTCAGGAAAAAGTTCAGGGCGAACCCACTAAATCGCCGCATTTTACAACGCCCAGATGAGTTGAAACAGATCGAATATCGACCAAATTATTCTCGTGGGGTGGTAGAGTCCACTAATGTTGACCGTGCCAGCACGGTTTACAAGGCCAGACCTGTGCCGAAATCCTTGTATTACAAGGATGAGGTTTGGGTTATTTGTATTTTTGATAGCTTCCGAGTGTGCGGGTTCCTAGTCCAACCTATCCTCAAACGCCAAAATTTGCTAGAAAGTACAATTGATTTGTACATTTCTTGTTTTCTTTTTTTTCTTAATAAATCTCAATAATTATTTTTTATTTCGTAATTCTCTTGTGCAACTAAGTTGCGCAATAATCCCGATTGCATAACTGTTATTAAAGTAAAAAGATAGCTAAGCTAATTAATGGCCTCACGAGACACCCGGCCAGCCTCGCGAATGGCGAAGCTGTTCCCTCGGATCACAGCAATCGACAGACGTTCCAGGAGCCAAGAAAACTCTCTTGGATCGTGACTAGTCCTTGAAATCCGTCGGCCGAGTGAGCGAAGGAGCGGAGTGTCTTGGAGCCGAAGATCCCGAGGACTCCACGGCGATTGGAGTAAAGAACACCGAATTGGAGAGGTGGCCGTACTTGAGAATCTTTCGGTCCTCGGCCTGCCTCGAAGCGTGCCCATGATTGGCGCGGACAGAGCGAGATTTCCCAGCGAGAACGTGTCCGAACAGGTAAATCCCAAATAAGGGATTTCCCCTGGTTGCCTTGACAAGACTTTCGAACTTCGTAGAGGAATCAGCTGCACTTGCAGTAGGCAGTAGGGAAAACGCTGACCCGAACTATTTTCAATGTTTTCTCTTGCATATTCTACGCTGGGCAGCCTGCTTTTTGGGTAAAATCATCAGGTCAATGTGGGATCCCACAGGGTAACCCCTTCTTATTTGCTGTTTGTGTCGACCATCTGGCATTTTTTCGCCAATTAATTTTTGTATTTGACGAGATCACTTTTGGAGAGTCGTTAAAAGCATAATGAAGGATTCTTCAAGGATAATATTTGAACTTCTAAAATTGGACTTTTACTAAATGGCGCGAAATTTGAGTACATTCAGAGCGTTGTACATTTGTTTGGTGATTTCAAGTGAGGTCATGATGACAGAACTTCCCGTATCCGCAACTGTAGCAACGTTATAGAAGGTGAACCTTCCAAGAGATAATCTTAACCCATTAAGTTAATGATATGCCTTGGCATATTGAATTGCCAATAATATTTCTTAGTTATTGGAATATATGTTATATTTCCTACAAGAAATTGGGATCGGTAAATCCGAGTGTGAGCTCTCCTCCAGTTTTATTCTTCGAATTACTGACAATTGAAATATTGTGTGTGACCAGTTTTAAATAAAAGGCGAATATCCCCGATCAATTAGTCCCTGAGATAGCATCTGTTGCAATGGAGGAACGACATTGCTGATTTTAGCTGATTTTAGTTCGAATTTGGCCTGATTTTAGTTCGGGACATATTAATAATAAAAATCAGGTCTTTGCTGAAATAACAATTTGCCATAAAATTTTGCGAACAATTCACTGAAACCTTCTCAACTTAGGCGCCACAAAGAGTCTGTACACCCAAAAATTCTTCCTCACATGAATATTTTAAAGTCAAAAGAACGAAGTTTGATTCACAGCAAAGCTGAATGTGTTTAATAAATCTCAAGATAAACCGAGATTAGAAGCATCATATGCTGTAATTTTAATTTGTATATCTACAAATAGGTCTCAATGATTATCGCAAAAAACAAAGCTGCACATAATTCTGGTGAAAAGCTAATCAACCAGCGGCTCTGAAATGGCTCGAATTTTGTTTGGTCCGGATGCAGTTACCAAACTTAAGGACATACCATTATCCAACGATTCAATTTCCCGTAGAATTTCAGAATTCATTCGATATCCTGAAGCAATTAATTGAAAGAATCAATAAAAGTAAATGCGGAATAAGTATTCAATTGGACGATCAACTGACATTTCTAACGACTGTCAGCTTGTGTTTTATGTTCGCTTTGTTGATGATGAGAATATTATTGATGAGTTTTTATTTTGTTTGGAGATGGATGACACACTCGTGAGAGGACATCTTTAATATTTTTGACAATTTTATGAAGACGAATAAATCCAATGGGATAAAGTTGGATCTATATGTACTGATGGTGCATCTGCGATGATTGGTCATCAATCTGGACTTGTTACTCGTATTAAGGATTTGGTTCCTGATATTGTTACAAGACATTGTGCATTGCACAAATATGCACTTTGTTCAAAAACTATGTGTTCGTCGTTAAGAGAAACACTAAACACTATTGTAAAAGTGATAAACTATATTCGATCTCGACCACTTAATCATCGAATTTTCCAAACTCTTTGTGAAGAGTTAGGAAGTGATCATTCTATACTACTTCATCATTCTGAAATTAGGTGGCTTTCAAGGGGGAATCCTTTCGAGAATTTGTGAACTTTCCCCTGCGATCTCTTGTTTTTTGCGTGATAATATGCAGCATGATTGGGCCGATCAATTTGATGATTTTACTTTTAAATCGAAAATGTATTATCTTGCCGATTTTTTTTAACATTTTAAATGAGTTTAATTTGTCATTGCAGGTTAATTTTTATTAATTTATTTAAAGATCTTTATATATCAATTGTCGAGTCAATCAAATAATAATGGCTTTTAAAAAAAAGTTATTTTGTGGATAATGAAAATAAAAAAAGGAATAACATGAATGTTCCCAATCCTTGAATATCTCTCGGACACAACCCACCGGATAATGTTCTTCTAAGTCTGATAATCAAACATCTGGAAAATCTCAAGACAAAATTTGATGATTATTTTCCTGTTGAAGACCCAATTCCAAACTGGATCGTTCAACCTTTCTGACCTCATTTAGAGAATATCAGGAACTCAATTTTCAGCAGAGCTTGATTGAACTTCAATGTAATCAGTCTGCTCAGATTATTTTCAAATGTACTTCATATTAGATTTTTGGTATTCTCATTAATAATTCTTTTTATTGTTAGGTGTCAGATGGCGAAAGAATTCCCCATTTTGAGTAAAACTGCATTGGAATCAATACTTGCATTCCCCACTACTTATCACTGTGAAATGGCGATGTCGTGCCTGACTTTTCTAAAAAAACAAATATAAAATAGACTACGGGTACAAGATGATATGCGAGTAGCTTTGTCGAACATAGAGCCTGTAAGTAAAATTATTCTGAGCAAACAAGATCAGAAATCTCACTAAATTACTATTAAATTTCTGTTATTTTCATAATGTTCATGTTATTTTTATAATAAATATCGAACATGTCTAAACCTGGCCCTGACGAGGCCAAAAATTGTGCGCTAATACCAAAAATGTTTATTTTATTTAAGGTGGTCCCCACAAAATTTTATAGTGCAAAAGTGGTCCCCAGTCTAAAAAAAGTTGAGAACCGCTGTTGTAAACCATTACAAAAAGTCCTTTAAATTCACGAATTTTTATTCAATAAAATCATGAATATTTTCTTGGGAAAATAAACGTATATTCATCAATGTTATCAAATATTGGGCTCCCGCACTTGCGTGGGTCTAGAGTCCAACATCTGGAAAAGCTGAGAAAAATTTTGAGGATTGCTAGAATCACTTAATTAATTACCCTAATTAACTGTTGGTGATTCTTGGGTTAAAATAATAATAATAATGCTATTTTATTTTACGCAATTTTTTTCGAATTAAAAAGGGAGTTATAACTGTTGATTTTTTTTTTAGCTTAATTTTATTCAAATTAAAAGAGAAATAGTCATTGGCAGATAGCCAGAGTATTGCCTCTGACTATGGCTATAGATATTCTTTCGATTATACCGGTGCTCACACGGGTCGCCGGTAACCCTTTCGATTATTGAGGCAATACGCTGGAGTAGGGTCCGAGTAGAAGGCCCCTGTATTCCTGACGTCTCAACAGCCAGGGGGACAACAACACTCTCCCGTTCCCAATTCCAGCGTATTTCTCAGCTTTTCTTTTCTCAGCCCGTTCAGACGGGGCTCCAGGATTCTCGATGCATAATTTGATGTTCTGTTTAGAAAAGGAGTTCACACACGTGACGTCCCAAACCAGACACTTTCCCCTCTGGAATGGAAATGTGGTCATCCCATCGGGTCTTCTGCCGTCCTCTACGAAAATCCCTGCAGGTTCCAATTGTGTGTGGAATCCAGCAGTTCGAAGAGATCGACAGATGATCTGGTTCAGTTCGGAATGCCGTGAGGAACGTCCAATTCCGTTTCGACAGGAGAGGGAGTGATATCCAAACTCGTCAGTCCACACGCCGCACCGGCATTGGTGTTTTTCATAAACGCGTAGACCGAGGCGCAGACAAACTCCAATTCTTACGGCTTCATCATTAAGAAGGCAGCCAGTTGTATTACAAGGGTAACAGTTTAGCCACGCGCCGCTTAGGGGCTGGCTGCCCGCTTGTAAACAAGCCAACCTTCTCTGGTCCATGGTTTCCTTTAGGCATGAAAAAGTATTGGCGTGAACTTTCACAGTCCACTCCGATTGGCAGGTCACATCAGATGGCAATTGAAACTTCACAATTACAAGAACGTGATTCGCTAAATAAAGAGACTTCTAGGCTCAATATTATGGTGAAATCGGGTTAGGGACTCCATAACAAAAATTTAACGTCATTTTCGACACAGGCTCTGCAAATCTTTGGGTTTATAGTTCAAAAAAATTGTTACCAGGTGTATAATCCACCTTATTTTTATTAGGACATCGTAAATATAATCATAAAAGTCATCAACATACAAGGCCAATGGGACAAAGTTCGAAATTTCATATCCTTCGGGCAATGTCAGTGGCTTCCTTAGTCAAGATCATCTTTCGGTATCGCCAATTTGGCCTGATTTTAGTTCGGACATATTAAAATAAAAAATCAGGTCTTTGGTGAAATAACAAATGCAAAAAATCAACTTTACTTTGCAAAGTTTGATGGAATACTTGGAATGGGATTTCTGCTTTAGCAAAAAACAATGTCGTTCCTCCATTGCAACAGATGCTATCTCAGGGACTAATTGATCGGTAATATTCGCCTTTTATTTAAACTGGTCACACACAATATTTCAATTGTCAGTAATTCGAAGAATAAAACTGGAGGAGAGCTCACACTCGGATTTACCGATCCCATTTCTATGTAGGAAATATAACATATATTCCAATAACTAAGAAATATTATTGGCAATTCAATATGCCAAGGCATATCATTAACTTAATGGTTTAAGATTATCTCTTGGAAGGTTCACCTTCTATAACGTTGCTACAGTTGCGGATACGGGAAGTTCTGTCATCATGACCTCACTTGAAATCACCAAACAAATGTACAACGCTCTGAATGTACTCAACTTTTATTTTGTATTTTTATTGATAATGGAATAGCCTATTGTCATTTGTGACAAATCTAGTAAATATCCTTCTCTAATCTTTTTTATGGGTGGGAGGGAATTTGAGTTAAGGCCGGAGCATTACATGAAACATGTAATTGACACGAATAATACCATAGCTTGCTTTGAATCTGTGCTATGTGGGAATACAGGCAATGAATATCCTGCCATTTAACAGTTTAATATTGGGTGATACATTTTTGAGTCGTTTCTATTCCGTCTACGATTTTGAAAATGGCCAAATTGGCTTTGCTGATGCTAGAAATTAACTAACTTTGGTTGATATTTGGATTACTAACACTTTTCATTCCTTTCGTCATTAATTTGACTTATTCGACAAAAATTTATTTATTGATGATAAAAAAACCATTTCCTGTATTGAGGAGTTTTCTCGTCACAAGCCGGAGGATTCGGATTAGCTCCCCAGAACTGTTTATGGCAAAATCGAGTTATCTTATTGGACTGTCCTTTTCTGTTTACAAACAAGGATAGTTTCTTAAATAATGTGCATATTATGGGCCTTTGGAGGTTTGCTATATATACCTGTGTTGTTCACAAGGGAATGGCTAGTAGTTCAATGCTGTCTTAAATGTAGATCTCTGTGACATTACAAATCTCCTGGATTTAGACTGCCGAAGTTTCTAAAAGCGGTTTCTCGGAGATTTTTTGCTAGAAAAATTGATATTTTAATTGGTTAGCTTTTTTATAAAATTGTTTTGTTACATGTGGCCCCCAGAAGAATTCAACTAATTAAAGTGGTCTACGGTCAAAAAGGGTTAAGAAACAGTGTGCTAGGATATCATTAAATGCTATAATGACTAATATTATTTTAATATCAATATTCATTCCTGTACTTAATTGAGCTAATTTCCATTAGCTGTATTGAATTTTTACAATTTCCACTTTTTTTCCAAATGCTGCAAGTACTTCTTTGGTTGCTGATGACAAACATCTTGTAGAATTAAAATATTAATGGAAACTTGCATTTCAGCTTTTAGCTGCCATTCTTGTCACATCTGTGTTTTTCTTCTCTTTGGTTAATTAGTTAATTTTATATAATCACAATTTCAGGAACAATGTATTTTTCAAGTTTTTTTCTCAATTCTCATATTCACATTTTTGGCCAGATTTTTATCCCCAATAAATCTAATTAAAATATAACCCGAGACTTTACATAGTTGACACAAAAATGCGTAAATACAACATTAATGGATTATGTTGAATACTACTCAATGTTTCTGAAAATTATTTTTTAATAGATGTTAGCGACTTTTTGGTGTCGATATGTTCAATTTTATAGAATTATACCTATCCAGAAAATTAGTCAATCCTGTTAAAATACTCTGGAAATAATGAAGATTAAAAATGGATCATGATATGATCAACTGAATATTGATAAGATAGAATTGAGATGATGAATAGTTTTATTAGTTCGTCTTCATTGCCATTGGAAATGAGGAAATATCGTCAATTCAGTAACACACAATTTCATATTTTTCACGTTACCAAACGACATGTGAAAGTTCCCACAATCTCCTATCGGACCGATAAAGATTTACAATTAGATTGATTATATTTTTTATCGGATACAAGACATGTTCCTCTCACGAGATTCACGATTTTATGAAAGAATTAGTGTAACTACAGAATTTTGTCTGAAAGTTTAACCTGTTGATCTAACGCAGAGGATATGTTCTACAAGCAAAATCTAATAGAAGATATCTTAATTACACGCAGTATTGTGGACGTTTCACGGACTTGAGAGATACATGGCTGAACCCTAGGATCTTCACCAAAACTTATCTGCGACATTCCTGTGAATAAAAAGAGGAATCGAACAAAGAAACCCCCCAATGCCGTACGGAAGATTCTAATCATTCTTGATGGGATCCAAAAACCTGTGGACCAAACGTACTACAATTTTTTAAGACTTGAAAACTACAGGAGCAGTCTAGGAGTCCTACATGTAAAGAATCATTCATGTGCAGCATTAACGGAATTATAGTTTATGTGATTATGTATCGTCGCATAATAAAAAAGTGAAAGGATTAAAAGTAGTTTAATTAATGTTGCGTGTGCCTGAGGTTATGTTGTCGTGAAATAGTCTCAGTTACCAATATACGGGCAGTCCCCCGACAAGTCCGGCTACGTGCCACCACAGGAATCAGTCGAACGCATAATTCACTCGATTCGACTCAAGTTGGAGCCCTCCTTCGACAAGGCAGGCAATTGGAATGGTCATTATTAGTTATACAACCAAGTCGGACAGGCAATAGAATACTCGATGGGTACTCCCATATGCTCATTCCCAGATAACGTGGAATATATCCGAAACCACCCATCTCTCATCCCTAAATTGTCAGTGATCTCTGCCTTTGGAGTGTCTGGCTTCCTTATGTCTTTGCGACGTTGACTGTTGTTGGTAGTTCCAGTGGGAGGGCGAGTGAGACGCGTCGTCTACTCCGGATTGGGACTCATCACAGGCGTCAGTGTCTGCTACCCTCAGACCGCCATCGCCCACTCCAAGACAATGGTCGACTTGTTAATATCGGTATATACTCAGTGCACTATTCTAGAAAATGTGACTAATTCAATAATTGTTGTTATTTATTAGTTTTATTGGAGGACACACTTATTCCACAGACTGGGAGTGTCCTGAAGGGCGGTGATTGCCTCGATTAGAATATTGTTGCGCACGAGACTCCCAAAGATGTGTTCGGCCACCGCACAGCTGTTGTAATCCAAAAAGTCGGAAGGTTGGGCCAACTGTAGGTCCCGATTTATGAGGGTCGACAAGGATTGTCTCGACGACTGGTCCTCACACACTTTGATGGACTGGTTGATTATTTTTACGAGTTCTTGCTTGTCACAGACGGGCATATTGGGGGACCGTTCTGCCTAGGGGTTAGTCAAATGGACGAACGAGTATTGTCTTAATGTTTTGGACAATATTCGTGGCGGAGGGCGTCATCTCGTCTGTTCCCAGGGCAA
>NW_021827665.1:0-5000 GCF_006345805.1 Octopus sinensis
CATACTTTATGTTGTGTGTGTATATATATAATAAATATAAATGTGTGTTTGTGGTGTGTGACAGAAGCTTATGTATATATATATATATATATATATTTTATGTATGTATAAGAGTGTGTATATATATATATAGATATACATCCATACATTATCATGCAGTTCTAATATTTTTTCACACTCTTTCCTCTTTGCCTTTCATCATTCGTCTCTCACTTGCTTGTGTTTCAACGCGGGTGAGTGAACGTGTCATTGCGTGTGTGGCATGCGTGCATAATATATATATTAATATATATATATATATATATATATATATATATATATATATATATATATACACATACATACATACACACACACACGTATATTTGATATATATGCATGCATACGTAATCGTGTGAGTGTTTGTGTCTGTGTATAAATGCATGATGTCTGTATCTGTGTGTATAAAATTAGTCTACGCAAATGTGACAACCAAAATTTGTGCTTTCGTGTGACAGTTCACCGTCAACAAATTCGTTAAAGTTATACGTCGTCGGTGTTTTGTTATGTATATTGTTTATCGCAGCATCAAATCATAAATTGATGTTTTTAATTATACATTACAAAGACGATAAGATTAAACATTCTTACTAACAAGACAACGCATGCATGTAAAGAGAACGCGCTATAAATTACCAATGTAATTATAATGTGACTGTAAAATTTATAAAACAGCTACAACACACTCTCGTATGTTCACCATGCATTTACAGGTATCTATCTATCTATCTATCTATCTATCTATCTATCTATCTATCTATCTATCTATCTATCTATCTATCTATCTATCTATCTATATCTGTCTATCTATCTATCTATCTATCTATCTATCTATCTATCTATCTATCTATCTATCTATCTATCTATCTATCTATCTATCTATCTATCTATCCACACACACACATGACTGAGACCCCCCCTTCGGTCACGACACTGACCATGGGATTGCACCTAGAAAGTTACCCTCCCAGGCACAAGTTCGGGCTAGGTTGTTTATGGAAGACCAGCAGTCGCCCATGCATACCAGCCTCTCCTCTCCACACTACTGATGTTATCCAAGGGAATGGCAAGGGGGAACGATACAGCTTGGCACCTGTGACGTCGCAACTCGTTTCTACAGCTGAGTAAACTGGAGCAACGTGAAATAAAGTGTCTTGCTCAAGAACACAACACGTAGCCCGGTCCGGGATTCGAGCTCACAACCTCACGATCGTAAGCTCGACTCTCTAACCACTGAGCACACACACATATACACATACATACATGTACGTACACACAGACAGACAGACTGATAGATAAATAGGTAGAGAGAGAGAGGGAGGGAGAGAGAGAGGGAGGGAGAGAGGAGAGGGAGGGAGAGAGAGAGAGAGAGAGAGAGAGAGAGAGTGAGGAGTGTGTGTGTCAGACAAATGCGATTAATAAGTACATAACTTTCTCAAAGTGGAATAAGTAATTTCGCAAGAGAGAGCGAAACGTCAGGGTTTTCTTCTGCCTCGGTACAAAATGATTTATTCCACTTCATGAAAATGTGAAATATCTTCGTATGAAGGACTCACATTTGAGTGAGAGTGAGAGTGTACGTCAACACTTGACATCCATTTGTAGGTTAGAAGGAAAGGAAAGGGTTGGGGGGTCTTTCTTTAATTTGTTTTTTGAAGCAGCCATCATCCGCAGGGGACCAATCAAATGTGGGATTCTAACGAAATGTAGGATAGCAGACAGATGTTGGGTAATAGACAAAAGTGACGTAACATGCAAATATGGGATAGCAGTGTAGAATACTGGCCAATTGTGGGGTAACAAACAAATGTGGGATAATAGACAAATATGGGAAAGTAGACAGATATGAGATAAAAGGAAAATATAGGACACTAGCGAAATTTGGGATACCAGACAGTATGAGATAACAGAAATATTAGATATCAAGTGTAGGATAACAGACTAGAATGGGATAAGAGACAAATGTGGGATAACAGAGACAAATGTGGGATAATAACGAAATATGGGCTGGATAACAGTCAAATGTAGGTATAAAAGCCAAATGTGGGTATAACAGCCAAATGTGGGGTAACAAACAAATATGGAATAACAGCTAAATGTGGGATAACTGCCAAATGTAGGATAACAGCCAAATGTAGGTATAACAGAGACAAACGTGGTATAACAACCAAATATGGGATAACAGCCAAATGTGGGATGGATAACTGTAAAATGTGGGATAAGAGCCAAATGTAGGAATAAAAGCTAAATGTGAGTTAGAAGAGCCAAATCTGGAATAGCGGTCAAATGTGGGCTAACAACCAAATGAAGGTATAACAGCCACATGTGGGATAATAACCAAAATGTGAGTATAACAGCCAAATATGGGATAACAGCCAAATGTAAGTATAACAGTCAAATGTGGGATAACAGCTAAATACGGGATAGCTGAGAGACGACCGCAGTACAATAATTCTCAGATAATGAACGAACCTCCGTACTTATACCATAAATATTTTGACCGCTACCAGTGTTACCATCACCGCCTTCGCTGCCACCATCATCGCTGTCACTAGAGCTCTCATTATCACTGCCACCACAACCAACTCTACTATCCCATGCACCACTGTTGCTACCGCCAATACCACACCACCAGCACTAACAACAACATCAACAACACTGCTCCAATCAGTATCAAAAACACTGCTTCCTAACACTACCACTACACAGTCACCACAATACTACTACCACGACCACGACCACCACCATCACCACCGCCACCACCACCTGCTGCTGCTGCTACTGCTGCAACTGCTGCTGCTACCGAAACCTTCATCACCACCAGCATCACATAATCATATTCACACTAATAACTCTTTCACGTTCAATGTCTCTACCGCCACCATCACCACCACCACCGCCACAACCAACACACAACTACCTCCGCCCCCGCTACCGACACCACCACCATCACCACCACCACCACCACCACCACCACCGCCACCACCACTACCACCACCACCAGCAGAAATCTGTATGCTATGCACTCTGTAGCATTGGTGTACCGTAGCCAATATATATTGGAGACATTTATTCCAAGCCATCTGCACCGAATGACCCACTTCCCTCCTTCCCTCCCTCTCTTCTTCCTGCTCCCCAAACACACACCAATATATATATATATATGTATTGCACTTTATGTCTCTGCTATTGTGGATTGTAAGAACGGTGTTTAGCTACTGTGTTGCTGTTAATGGGACGGATGCCTTTTAATGAGGAGAGATGGGAGAGAGAAAGAGAGAGAGGGAGAGAGAGAGAGAGAGAGAGAGAGGGAGAGAGAGAAGATGAGAGAAAGAAAGATAGATTAGAAAGGTAGATAGATAAATAGATAGAGAGACAGATAGACGGGTATGCAACAATATAAATATATACTAACCCCTGCCGGAACGTCGTGGAGCTTTTGTGTTTTCGCTCAATAAACACTCTCAACGCCCGGTTTGGGAATCGAAACTGCGATCCTACGACTGCGAGTCAGCTGCCCTAAACACTGGGCCATTGCGCCTCCACTGTACTCATCTCCACCACCACCAATTTACTCATCTCCACCACTATACTCATTTCCACCACCATCACCACCACCACCACCACCACCACTACCACAGGTACCAGAACTAGAAGCGTCATTACCACCATACCACAAAAGCCACTACCAACACTACGCCCACAACCACAAGCATTACGAACAAAACAAAAACCATCACCACCACTACCACCACCACCACTACCACCACTACCACTACCACCACTACTACCACTACCACCACTACCACCACTACAACAACTACCACCGTCACTACCTCCACCATCACAGCCATCACCATCACCATCACTTCTATCACCACCACTACCACCATCACCACTACCACCACTACAACTACCACCACCGTCACTACCTCTACCATCACAGCCATCACCATCAGCACCATCACCATCACTTCTATCACCACCACTACCACCATCACTACTACTACCACCACCACTACCACCACCGTCACTACCTCCACCATCACAGCCATCACCATTAGCACCATCACCATCACTTCTATCACCACCACTACCACTACCACGAAAACCACTACCATCACTACCACCACCACCAACACCACCACCACCGCTAACAGTAATATTACTGCCATCCCCACAACCTCCTTCGCCACAACCACCTTCGCCACAGCCACCGTCGCCACTACCACTACCACTACCACCTCCACTACAGCAGCGAACTGGTCTGAAAAGTGTTGATAGATGTCAAGCAGTGTGATGGTGACACTGTTGGCAACTACCATTGGCATCGCTAATAAATGGTGCTCATTAAATATATAGCAACCCGTTCAACTATGTATGTGTGTGTGTATGTGTGTGTGTACATACATGCATACATACACACACACACACATATATATATATACACAAACATACATATGCCTGAGTATATATCGTACATATATATGCACACACATATATATGCATAGATACGTGTATACACACACACACACACACGCACACACACACACACACACACACACATATATATATATATATATATAGATACATATATATATATGTGTGTGTATATATATATATGTGTGTGTGTGTGTGTGTAAATACATACATATATATATATATATATGTAAATACATACATACATATATATATATATATATATATATACACACACATATAGTTATATATGTGCACACAGATATGTCCTTGCGTGTGTGTGTGTGTGTGTGTGTGTGTTTGCACTTACGCATACATAAACATACATTCCTTTATGTGTATCGATGTATGAGTGAATATGAAATGGTGCGCACTCTTGTTCGCCGAGACACAAATAGAAAAATACAGACACACACGAGGAGTAACCAAAAAACATTTTCTGTGAGACATGCCCGTTGTAGTTCAGGCTTCCACCGCTAGAA
>NW_021827666.1:0-9776 GCF_006345805.1 Octopus sinensis
ATAGTAGAAGACAGTTGTCCAAGGTGCCAAACAGGGGACTGAACCCGGAACCATGTTGTTGGTAGGCAAGCTACTTACACACAGCGACTCCTGCGCCTATATATATGTATATATACATATACATACATAAGACGGGCTTCTTTCAGTTTCCGTCTACCAAATCCACTCACAAGGCTTTGGTCGGCGCGAGGCTATAGTAGAAGACAGTTGCCCAAGGTGCCATGCAGTGGGACTGAACCCGAAACCATGTGGTTCGTAAGCACATCTCAAATTACTTAATTATTTCTGCAGTCAGTCGTCGCGACTATGGCCGTTTATAGCTTTGGCCAGACATGATGAGCTTTCTCTGTACTGGTCGGTCTTCAAGCTTGGGTTTGCCATTCATTGCGACCAGTTCCTTTCCACTTCACATCCTTTTTTTTTTTGCAGTATCTTTGAATCTCAGTTTAGGTTTTCCGTACTTTCTTTTCCCCTAGCATCGTTGGGAGGAAAGGAATTGTCTGGGGAGTCTGCTCCTGCACATCTTATATATGTGTTCCACCCAACATAAATTTCTATCAATGAGGCTTTCCATCGTGGGTAGCAGGCCAGCACGCCGTAAGATCTCTCCATTCCTGATCTTGTGAAACAGAGTAATGTTCATAATTCGTCGTAACTGGAAAGAGTAGTCGATACATATACGACGCTATAGTAAGGTTTCACTGCGTATATACTGATCAAATTTACGCTGTCAAACGTATTTGAAGAGTCTGAAACCTAAGTACTGGATTATCCGATTCTGGGTTGTCCATTTATCTAATGTTCTTTCTAGAGGTATCACAAATTTTTCATGTTTGCTGCACTCACACTTCTTTGCCAGTATATACGCAGCGTCGTATATGCATCGACTGCTATTTCCAGTAAATATTGGTGCCTTGATGTACCACTAATCTGTATTTATATATATATATATATATAAATATATGTGTGTGTGTGTGTATGCATGTATATATATACATATATATAATAACAAAGGGTAAAACTAATTAATTACGAAGTAATCAATAAATTTCACCAAGTAGGATTCGGTATGGAAACAGGACCGCTAACACGGTAAAATTTAGTAATACTAATAAAAAGGGTTCGGCAAAAGAATTGCTTCCCCGCATACCGAAGTTCAGAAATAGCAGCCAAAATCTTAGCCATTTCTTCTACTTTAAAAAGGGTCTTCCAGAGAAACCCAAAATACTTGAAGTTTAAACACACAGGCAGAGGGTAAAGCAAACAGAAATCAATCGATATCTGATCATCCATAGACGCGCGTTCTGAACCCTTTTTATTAGTATTACTATATATATATATATATATATATATATATATATATATATAATCCGAGCAACGCGGGCGATACTGCTAGTATATATATATATATATATATATATATATATATACTATATATATATATTATATATATATATATATACTAGCAGTATCGCCCGGCGTTGCTCGGATTGTAAGGGAAATAACTATACAGCATTTTTAGAGAGTTATAGCCAAAAAATAGCATAAAATGCATTAAAAATGAAAAAAAATATGATGGTAAATTTTTTTAATCGTTGACTCATCGTAGACATTTTTAGAGAGTTACTTCCCTTTAAAAAATATGCATGAAAATGGAAAAAAATGATGGTAAATTTTTTAAATCGTAGACTCATCGTAGACGCGCGCTAATACCCAGAAGGGCTCGATATGAATCACGACTATAAGATACCCGGTTTTGGTTACACTGCACCGCAAAATGTGGGAGTAGTTAGGAATCTAAATCGAAGGGGACAGACACTCACACAACTACAGTTTTATATATAAAGATATAATTTTATCTCGCTTAATGCAATGTCAGATTGGTTCTGGTGACCTTAATGTCATATATGCATGCATACACAATAATCTCTACTTCAAATAACTTCACGCTATAAATTAGTCCCCACTCTTCTCTTCTACGTGTGCTCATCGATTACAAATATTTACATGATATTTTCTGTGTGCACGTACGTGTGTGTGTTGATGTGTCTTTACCAACTGAGTGTTACTACGTAGACGAGTTTGCATGTGTCTCGCTGTCTTTTTGTGTGCGTGAATTTTGGCATACGAATTCTGTGTCATGACACATGCATACTCTTGTAAAATTTCACTTTAAGAAGGATTAGTGTAACCAAAGGAGGACAACGGAAAGTCCAACTGGGAGGAATGTTGGTGAGGCGCTACTTGTTTGTCTGTGGTGTATGCAGGAGATTTGAAATAGAGACACCTGCCTTCTCTTCGTCGACGTAGACCTCCCCAGCGGTAATGCGCCCTTCCACGTGGCCCGATCCGAACGCTAGAAATAGTAGCTGCTTTCTCCCTACCTTGACAAAGCGCTCACACGTCCAGCTCCGTCTGCTACCCCGATCGAAAAGGCCCGATCCTCCCCTGCCTGCGCGCTTCTCGCTCCTAACCCTTCCTCTTCCGGTCAGCTCCCCAGCTGCTGACGTCATCCTACATTGTCTACAGCAAGGAAAAGTAAATTCTTTTCCATGCTGCAGTGATGACCGGTTAACATACTTTTGTTTAGAAATGTATCAAAGAAATTGATCGCAAAGAAGAATCTGCAGCCTGTGCAAATCATGTGCTAAACCTTGATAGTTCTAAATGCAGCATTTGTTGCTGTGAATTCTGTTACTTTCTGGGAAGTGTGGATTGTTTGTTTAAATTTTTTCTTTATCCATCAATCGTTGAGATCTTCTGATTTCAGTCAGTAGCCAAGGTATCAAATACGAAATAGAAACTTGGTGGAATGGAAGGGGAGAAGTGTGGATATTGTATAAAAATGTTTCTCAAAAATATGAAGCACTTTAAAGCAGTTATCTTGTGAAGAGAAAAATATAGCTACAAGGTCAGACGTTATGCGGCTTAGTACATAATAATTGTTGATCTTTTTTGTGCTTGGCTTACGAGACATCGTTCTTCTTGAAATTTACGATATGCAGTTTAACTCCAAACTAAAGGATGGAATTTACAACAGTGTGATATAAAAGAGCATTTCAGATCGAAAATATGTGCGAGCCAGTGAGCAATGCAGTAACCTATGCCGAAAGAATCTAGGCAAACTAGGATATTAATGAAGCGTCGGTATAGATGTCGACAGAAGAAACAAAAGGTTTGTGAAGTATTCAGGGATGTTTAATTCTTATATGAAACAGGGTTGACAAGAGAGATGTTTTCTTCACAAAGCAGAATGATCCAAGAAATTATTTGGAGATTTCGATAACTTGTTAATAGCATATATAAAGAAGGCGGAGAGGTGACAGACACGTTTGCACGCCGGGCGAAATGCTTAGCCGTATTTCGTCTGCCGCTACGTTCTGAGTTCAAATTCCGCCGAGGTTGACTTTGCCTTTCATCCTTTCGGGGTCGATTAAATAAGTACCAGTTACGCACTGGGGTCGATATAATCGACTTAATCCGTTTGTCTGTCCTTGTTTGTCCTCTCTGTGTTTAGCCCCTTGTGGGTAGTAAAGAAAAAGGTATTTCGTCTGCCGCTACGTTCTGAGTTCAAATTCCGCCGAATTCGACTTTGCCTTTCATCCTTTCGGGGTCGATTAAATAAGTACCAGTTACACACTGGTGTTGATATAATCGACTTAATCCGTTTGCCTGTCCTTGTTTGTCCTCTTTGTGTTTAGCCCCTTGTGGGTAGTAAAGAAATAGGTATTTCGTCTGCCGTTACGTTCTGAGTTCAAATTCCGCCGAGGTCGACTTTGCCTTTCATCCTTTCGGGGTCGATTAAATAAGTACCAGTTAGGCACTGGGGTCGATATAATCGACTTAATTCGTTTGTCTGTCCTTGTTTGTCCCCTCTATGTTTAGCCCCTTGTGGGTAGTAAAGAAATAGGCATTTCATTTCTTTCATGTTCTGGGTTCAAATTTCGCCGATGTTAACTTTGTCTTTCATCCTTTCGGATCTGATAAAACAAGTACTGGAATCTTTGCAATAGGCTTAGTCCCTTCCCCGAAATTGTTAGCCTTATGCCAAAATTTAAAATCAATAATATATATAAATATGAATGTCAGTTGTATCACCATCACGGTAACATTCATAAAGAAGTGTTTCTCGTTGAGAGAGAAAAACGTAAGCATCTTATTGCTGTCGCTGCAACACAACCGAAACAGAGAATGGATAAAGACCCCTTTAAAATTTTAACCGTCGAAAAACATTCTAATAATTTTGTTTGTTCCTTCTCGTGCCATGCCTAGCTCATAAGGGCCGGTTTCCCGGTTTCTTGGCGTATAGGTTACCCACCTGGACGGGACGCCAGTCCATCGCAGGTGAGCTGCAAGATGCAGGTGGAAAGAGTGAGAGAAAGTTGTGGCGAAAGAGTCAGCAGAAGTTTCACCATTACCTTCTGCCGGAGCCGCGTGGAGCTTAGGTGTTTTCGCTCATAAACACACACATCGTCCGGTCTGAGATTCGAACCCGCGATCCCTCGACCACGAGTCCGTTGCTCTAAACACTAGGCCATGTGCCTCCACACACACACGCACACATTAATATAGTAGTTTGTTCCTTCTCTAGCCACCCCTGGCTCATAAGGACCGGTTTCCCGGTTTCCTTGGCGTATAGGTTTCCCTCCTGGACGGGACGCCAGTCCATCGCAGGTGAGCTACAAGATGCAGGAGGAAAGAATGAGAGAAAGTTGTGGCGAAAGAGTCAGCAGAGGTTTCGCCATTACCTTCTGCCGGAGCCGCGTGGAGCTTAGGTGTTTTCGCTCATAAACACACACAACGTCCGGTCTGAGATTCGAAACCGCGATCCTTCGACCGCGAGTTCGCTGGCTCTAACCACAAAGCCATGTGCCTCCACTATTCTAATAATTGTAATACCGCAGCAGATTTTTCTCGCAATCATCGTTGGTTTTACTAGCTGTGCGTGGAGTTTTTTTCTGAACTGAAGCGAATTATGGATTACCCAAGAACAACTGAAAGCATCTTACAGAAAAAAACAGCTTTTGACAGAACGAAATAAACTCAGAAAATTGTTACAAAATGCTGTGGGTGGATGGATCGATCGATCGATGGGTGGATCGATGAATCGATCAAGCAATGGAGCGGCCGTCCCTGTCAATCCTTCCGTTACTTTACGTTTCATGAAATCTCGCTTTCAAACCGGACGTTAATCATCAGCCATGATGATTTACAGCTTTCAATGCTACGAAGCTGTAAAGCCATATTTTCTTCTTTCTCTTTTGTCTCATTATCAGATTGGTATATCTACTCTTCTTTTCCCCTTTTCTCTACTTCATATCAATCGTTTCATTTAAAAATTGACTGGGACATTTTCCATAAGGAGCATATACCATTTGGTATGAATTATGAGTTACCTTGCTTTGGTCATAAACTGTAAAATTAACCGACTAACTGAAAATTTCTCAGGCTACTTTCGATTGATTTATTTAGTATTTTGGTTAAAGCAGTCTTCTGCTAATGCGTTAAAAGAATCATAACATTTGTATGTGTATGTCTGTAAGTGTATCTGTCAGTCAGTTTGTCTGGCTGTCTGTACGTATACATACATATATATAGTTGAAATTTATAGAAAAACAAAAGACGATGACAGGTGTATGAACAAGCAAGTATATTAGTTTGATACTCGAGAAAATGAAACAGACTTTTAGGTTTCGTACCTACGCTCTTCAACAGAAAGGAATAAGAGAAAATAAAAAAAGACTTGTAGATTTCAGCAGTCCAACATGTCGAATCATACATATACATAGACATATACACACACATATATATATATATATATATATTATATATATATCTTATATATATATATATATATATATTATATATAATATATATATACATACATACATACATACATCATACTACTAACATACATACCTATACATACTACTATATATATATGTGTGTGTGTGTGTGTGTGTGTGTGTATATATATATATATATATATAATATATATATATATATATATATATATATATATTATATATATATATATATACGTTTAAATATTTATATATATATATACGAGTTCGTTTCTCAGATTCCGTCTATCAAATCTACTCACAAACTATTGGTCGGTCCGAGGCAATAGTAGAAGACACTTGTCTGAGGTGCAACGCAGTAGGACTGAACACTGAGCCGTGTGGTTGGGTAGAGCAAGCTTCTTAACACTCAGCCATGTCTGGCCTATGGGAAAGTGGGAAATATTGCTACATCGACCCAAATACTAGACTGGTACATATTTTGTCCACCCCGAAAGGACGAAAGGCAATATCTACCTCGGCGAAATTTGAACACAAAATGTAAACGCGGACTAAATGCCGCTAAGCACTCTGTCCGGTGGACTAGCGAATCTAACACCTCGCCTTATACATACACACACACACACACACATATACACACACACAGACACAAACACTGGCATACACACATATATATATATATATAAATACTCGTATATATATATATATATATATATATATAGTTATCCGTAATAATAAGGGTGAATTAATTAATTTGGAATAATTATCAATTACACCAAGTAGTCTTCGGCATGTAAAAGCCTCATTCGAGGAAAATTTAAGTAATACTAAGCAATAAACAGGGTTAGCAACGAATTGCCTTACCCCATACCGAATTTAGAAATAGCAGTCAAAGAGTTATAGCTATTTCTTCTACTAAAAAGGGAGATCTCAGTAAAAACAGCATTGGAAGGCAGACACAAACAGGTAAGAGAGAATGAATTGACGGCAATCTATCATACATTTTAAGTTATCTACTACGGACGTACGTTTCGAAATCAAGTTTTTGGAAAGCATAAGAATTAAATTTAAATATTAAATAATTCTATCTTACCGAAACTTCTTTTCTCTTCAGCGTAGAATACTATAATCATAAATGATTATATATTGAATTTTGAGATACTAGAAGGCACCAACTCAACTCAGTATCAGAGTGAGCTAGAATCCGCAACTAGTATCACCAAATCAATGTGTGAATGAAACGATTGTGTCACCAGCCCCTTCCCACCCGCGTGTAGCCAAAACAAGATGCTGTGGTCATCTACTGAGATAAAATATGGTTTCCGTAATAATGAAGGGTGAAATTAATTAATTTGGAATAATTATCAATTACACCAAGTAGTCTTCGGCATGTAAAAGCCTCATTCGAGGAAAATTTAAGTAATACTAAGCAATAAAGGGTTAGCAACGAATTGCCTTACCACATACCGAATTTAGAAATAGCAGTCAAAAGAGTTATAGCTATTTCTTCTACTAAAAAGGGAGATCTCAGTAAAAACAGCAATTGGAAGGCAGACACAAACAGGTAAGAGAGAATGAATTGACGGCAATCTATCATACATTTTAAGTTATCTCCGACGTACGTTTCGAAATCAAGTTTTTAGGAAAGCATAAGAATTAAATATTAAATATTAAATAATTCTATCTTACCGAAACTTCTTTTCTCTTCAGCGGTAGAATACTATAATCATACATGATATTATTGAATTTTGAGATACTAGAAGGCACCAACTCAACTCAGTATCAGAGCGAGCTAGAATCCGCAACTAGTATCACCAAATTCAATGTGTGAATGAAACGATTGTGTCACCAGCCCCTTCCCACCCGCGTGTAGCCAAAACAAGATGCTGTGGTCATTACTGAGATAAAGTATGGTTATCCGTAATAATGAAGGGGTGGGAGGGGGGGGCTGGTGACACAATCGTTTCATTCACACTGAATTTGGTGATACTAGTTGCGGATTCTAGCTCGCTCTGATACTGAGTTGAGTTGGTGCCTTCTAGTATCTCAAAATTCAAATATAATCATTTATGATTATAGTATTCTACGCTGGAAGAGAAAAGAAGTTTCGGTTAAGATAGAATTATTTAGTATATATATATATATATATATATATATATATAATGAAATATTAAATTTTACTAAGTCTCTATAAAAGAAATTACCGGCAGCGTTTACTGGAAATTAATTGTTATCGCCATATTAATATGGCATTCTTATAGATATAAGAATAATCGCTGCCGCTGGTTAGCTCCATGAGGCCACCGCCTTAAGATAGCTATTGATACACGATCTGTATCCATTATAACCTTCGAACAAGGGAGGTCAGCCGCTTCACACTGCCAGTCCGACAAGTGGATGTATTCCACTGAAACTAGGTAAATAGAAACCTTCGAACAGAGACTCAGTGGCGACACCTGCGGGGTCTCACTGCGCTACATTGACAAGGGGCAATACCCCGAAACGCGTCTGTAGCTGTCGGACTGGCAGTGTGAAGCGGCTGACCTCCCTTGTTCGAAGGTTATAATGGATACAGATCGTGTATCAATAGCTATCTTAAGGCGGTGGCCTCATGGAGCTAACCAGCGGCAGCGATTATTCTTATATCTATAAGAATGCATATTAATATGGCGATAACAATTATTTTCCATAAACGCTGCCGCGTATTTCTTTTATAGAGACTTAGTAATTTTAATATTTCTATTATATATATATAGATATATATATATATATATATATACTGGTTTTGTATATAAACACACACATACACAAACTTATATAAATACACATAATCACTATGTATGTATGTATATTCTATGTATATATATATATATATATAAATAATATATATATATATATATATATATATATATCTATAATAATATAATGTAAGGATTCTCCCCACATTCGATGACGGATGAGGGTTGTGCAATCCTTTGCTGAACAACCATACAGATGATTTAGTTTTAATACTGATCAAATGGTTGTGTAGACATAAGCTCACTCCCTCCACCAAATCGACATTACCTGTACAGGTGCCACAGGTACCACATGTCAGACGATGAAATGATCACAGAGGAACGTGAAATGAAGTGTGTGTTTTGCTCAAGAACACAATGATGCAACGCCCGGTCTGAGCTGGGAATTGAACTCACGATCTGACAATCATGAGTGCAACACTCTAACCCAGTGCTTTTTAAACTTTTTGCTGGAGCGGAACCCCAAGGAAGCATTCCAGTAGCTCGGAGAACCCCTGTGCAATAATTTAATAGTCTTATGCACACATGTCTGTATAGGAAAATTAAAAATTACTGCAGATTTTAGCAGTTTTGTAACTTCTTGCGGAACCCCTGGACTGTACTGGCGGAACCCTAAGGTTCCGCGGAACCCTGGTTGAAAACCACTGCTCTAACCAATAAGCCATGTATTCTGTGCGTGTGTGTATGTGTGTGTGTTTGTGTGTGTGTGGGAGAGAGAGAGAGAGAGAGAGAGAGAAGAGTGTGTGGTGTGTGTGTGTGGTGTGTGTGGTGTGTGTGTGTGTGTGTGTGCGTGTGGCAGACTATGCAATTTCCATCTTAGCAAACTCGCTGACGAGGCATTAGTGCTGTGCAGATATGCAGAGGCGCTGAAACTTCGCTTATACGTATGCATCAGTGTAGGTATCTGCGTATATAATGTCCTCTACTCTAGGAACATCGACTCCAGTACGCAACTGGTTCTTAATTTATCGATCCCGAAAGGATGAAAGGCAAAGTCGACCTCGGCGGAATTTGAACTCAGAACGTAACGGCAGACGAAATGCGGCAAAGCCGACATCGGCTGAATTTGAAATCAGAAAGTAAGGGCAGACTAAATACCGCTAGGCATTTCGCCCGGCGTGCTAATGTTTCTGCCAGCTTGCCGCCTTGTATCTTTTCTACTCTACTTTAAGCC
>NW_021827667.1:2500-9892 GCF_006345805.1 Octopus sinensis
ATCTCTTGACAACCGATGCTGGTGTGTTTACGTCCCCGTCACTTAGCGGTTCGGCAAAAGAGTCCGATCGAATAAGTACTGGGCTTACAAAAAATAAGTCCTGGCGTCGATTTGCTCGACTAAAGGCGGTGCTCCAGCATGGCCGCAGTTAAATGACAAACAAGTAAAAGAGTAAAGAGAGTACACACTCGCATTCACAAGCGCAAACAATATACGCAAGCATGCATATACGCGCACGCACGAGCGCGCGCCGCGTACACACACACATACACGCACACACACCGACATGCATGTAGTCCATGTATGTATGTATGTATGTATGTATGTATGTATGTATGTACAGAGTACGATGGGTAAATTGTCGCCATTTTATATTTTTAATTTGGCATAGTGACGTTATGTCTCCATTCATCTTACCACACGGCTTCAGACTCAATACGGAGACATAGATAAAGTCGATTAAGTCGGTTACATCGACCCCAGTGCGTAACTGGTACTTAATTTATCGACCCTGAAAGGATAAAATGCAAAGTCGACCTCGGCGGAATTTGAACTCAGAACGTAGCAGCAGACGAAATACCTATTTCTTTACTACCCACAAGGGGCTAAACACAGAGAGGACAAACAAGGACGGATAAACGGATTAAGTCGAATATATCGACCCCAATGCGTAACTGGTACTTAATTTGTCGACCCCGAAAGGATGAAAGTCAAATTCGACCGGCGGAATGTGAACTCAGAACGTAACGGCAGACGAAATACCTATTTCTTTACTACCCACAAGGGGCTAAACACAGAGAGGACAAACAAGGACAGACAAACGGATTAAGTCGATTATATCGAACCCAGGGCGTAACTGGTACTTATTTAATCGACCTCGAAAGGTAAAAGGCAAAGTCGACCTCGGCGGAATTTGAACTCAGAACGTAGCGGCAGACGAAATACCTATTTCTTTACTACCTACAAGTGGTAAAACACAGAGAGGAAAAACAAGGACAGACAGACAGATTAAGTTGATTATATCGACCCCAGTGCATAACTGGTACTTAATTTAATCGACCCCGAAAGGATGAAAGGCAAAGTCGACCTCGGCGGAATTTGAACTCAGAACGTAACGGCAGACGAAATACGGCTACGCATTTCGCCCGGCGTGCTAACGGTTCTGCCAGCTCGCCGCCTTGTTAGCAACACATTATTATTGTACGGCATGTAATTAGCAATGTAATTAGCGGTTATCTAAGCAAACCTATAATAACCCGATAATCAGCAATCCCCCAATAATTATACTTGAGATTATTTCGAATTCAACTAAGCATGTAATTGTAGAATTTCACATGTAATTCCGAAACCTTCGTTTGCCGAGCTGTAGTCATATCTCTCAAATCAAAGTTTTGAGTGCAGTAAATCGCACGTAGGAATGAGCAAGGGACATTTTAAAAACCGTTATGTGAGTAAATAAATTAAAAAATCCACCCTTAAATTTGCAACTTACAAGAATACAGCAGCTCTATCGTGATGTGTATCGAATTAAAGGAAGAAATATTTATTTTCAACTCTCTTTATATATTTTAGCCCACAACATGAAGCATTTTATCAATCTCGTATTTGGAAAACTTTGAAATATGAAAATGTTAACAGAGATAGTCTCCACGGTCGTTACATGAATAAATCTAACTTTTCAATACTCTCTTTTACTCTTTTAGTTGTTTCAGTCATTTGACTGTGGCCATGTTGGAGCACCGCCTTTAGTCGAGCAAATCGACCCCGGGACTTATTCTTCGTAAGCCTAGTACTTACTCTATCAGTCTCTTTTGCCGAACCGCTAAGTTACAGGGACGTAAACACCAGCATCGGTTGTCAAGCGATGTTGGGGGGGAAAAACATAGACACACAAACATACACACATACATACATACATACATGCACGCACGCACGCACACACACACACACACACACACACACACATAGCCCGAGGCTATAGTAGAAGACACTTGCCCAAGGTGCCACGCAATGGGACTGAACCCGGAACCATGTGATTGGTAAGCAAGCTACTTTATTTCATGAAAATTCGCCATTAAGGCGTTACATAGAGGGGACATACAAATACAGACAAACATATAGGGTGTAGTAGCTTAAAATGTTGGTGATTACAATAAAATATATATAATATTTACAATATAAAGTTTTAAAAATTTGGTACTATACAGTAGGGCACGGATCCCAGCCATCTGGGTAGAACCTTTACGATCCGGCCACACTTACCTGGTGCCAGATATACGCACTTGCTGCTACAGACTTCCATCTTTTCACAAACATATCTCGTGACAAACACCTCTTCTCCAGCCTGATCTTACTACCGAGGTGGTAACTAAAAAAGTTAACCAACCCCTGGCACCACAAAGCCACTCCTACGTCTATACTTACCACACAGCCACTCCTAATGGAAAAAAAAAACACAGCACACACGAACAACTTATATATACATATGTACGTGAATGTACGAATATATATTTTTTATTTCGCACATCAAATTTCTGTGTGCTTCTAATCCCTCATCCATCAGATTACTTTTTTGTTATCGCTTTACATAATTTCTTAAAGTTGGGAATAGTTTGTAATAGGAAACTCGAATGTGAATAGAATATTCGAATATTCTTAAATTCTGTTGCCACCAGAGGCATTGAGACGGATTATAGAAAGTTATGTGCGTATATCTATCTATCTATCTATCTATCTATCTATCTATCTATCTATCTATCTATCTATCTATCTATCTATCTATCTATCTATCTATCTATCTATCTATCTATCTATCTATCTATTTATCTATCTATCTATCTATCTATCTATCTATCTATCTATCTATCTATCTATCTATCTATCTATAATGACATACATACTACATACACCACATACACACACATACTTACATACATATATCTATCTATCTATCTATCTATTATCTATCTATCTATCTATCTATCTACTATCTATCTATCTATCTCTATGTGTATATATATATATATATATATATATCTATATATATATTATAGATATATATATATATATATATATATATATATATATTATATATATATATATAGGCGTGAAGGAACGTATATATGATGTAGGTATGTTCAGCTAACCTAGTTAAGACAACACTCATACACATATGAACAGATATATATCTACACAGGTACATATATACACATATACTTACATACATGCTCACACTCACACACATAAATGTATATATTCAAAGGAATATTTACTCTCTTACAGAAGAGCATACGGGTATACGACTAAGCACACAAGCATACATAATACATACATACATGCATGCATACATACATACATACATACATACATACATACATAAATACATACATACATGCATACATGCATACATGCATACATACATACATATATACATATATGCATACATACATACATATATACATACATACACACATATATGAACATATACATTTGAAATTTATGCTTACACATTTACAGGTGTAGATACTCAATACCTATGCATATACATTCACATTTTGATACATGTATGCATATATGCCAGCATACATTTATTTATTTATTTATTTATTTATTTAACTTGGTGACTGAAGCTTTATACACGTCACAGTCTATTAGCGGCGCATGCGTGTCTTTGTGTGTTTGTGTGGATATATGAATTGTTTGGAAAAGAAATTTACCAACGTTTATTTCAATGGCTTCTAGATCACACAAATCTTTCACATCCTGTTTAAATTCTCCAAGGAGAAGAAGGTGAAACTTGTAAATAATGCTATATTAGAATTATTTCAATATCAACTGGAGGATTCTGTAATTCCTGTTTATTTTAGGTAAGAAAATATTCTGTTGGAATATCATCAAATAATAGAAGATCACTAATGGACGACATGTCATGACATAACTCACCGCTTTATGGCAGCTGCGTATCTTTATATAATGGATCAGTTATATGGCATTATTGTACTGGCGCAGGAGTGGCTGTGCGGTAAGTAGCTTGCTTACCAACCACATGGTTCTGGGTTCAGTCCCACTGCGTGGCACCTTGGGCAAGTGTCTTCTACTGTAGCCTCGGGCCAACCAAAGCCTTGTGAGTGGATTTGGTAGGCGGAAACTGAAAGAAGCCCGTCGTATATATGTATGTATGTATATATATATATATATATATATCAATATATATATATATATGTGTGTGTGTGTGTGTGTGTGTGTGTGTGTGTTTGTCCCCCCAACATCGCTTGACAACCGATGCTGGTGTGTTTACGTCCCTGTAAGTTAGCGGTTCGGCAAAATAGACCGATAGAATAAGTACTAGGCTTACAAAGAATAAGTCCTGGGGTCGATTTGCTCGACTAAAGGCGGTGCTCCAGCATGGCCGCAGTCAAATGACTGAAACAAGTAAAAGAAAAAAGATATAGATTGTTGATAAAGTAGCTAAATGGAATTTATATGTTCTAACTCTTTTATAGTTTTACAGATTGAGAGCTCTTAGCTCGGGTACTGCGAACATGTGATAAGAATGTCACAAGACGGATTCTTCAAGCAGAGCCAACCGCCAGGAAACCTAGATGTAGATCCAAGAATAAGATGGTTGTATGATAGTCATTTTGATTCGACGGTCATTCGGAATGCTCACATCAGCCATATTCCTACCGCTCTATGTCACGCTGGTGAGACCCATATTGGAGTACGGGATTCAAGCCTCTTCTCCTTATCTCCTCAAATACATACATCATCTCGAAAGAGTCCAGAAGCTGGCTACCCGCATGGTTATTGGTCTCAAGCATTTGTCTTATGAAGAAAGGCTGAAGACGCTCGACCTTTATTCTCTAGAAAAACGACGACGCCGTGGTGATCTCATTCTCGCTCACAACATCATAAGCGGAAAGTGTAACCTCTCGAAAGAGCTGTTCTTCACTCCTGCTCCAGAGCGTCGGCTGCGGGGTCACCCCGAAAAGCTCTACCTGCGACGATTTCATCTCAATCGAAGGAGAGGGGCTTTCTCCGTCCGGGTTGCGGATCCGTGGAATAAGCTGCCGGACGAGATAGTGAAGATGCCGACGACCGCTCGGTTCAAAGTCTCTCTTGACCAGAAATGGCCTGAACTCTTTGCATGAACACCACCCTGTACATAACTCCATGTCCCCCTACGTGGCCTTGCTTTTTGCTTTTTGAGCCAAAAAAATTAACTTAACTAACTAGTCATTGTGTCAGTTGACCACGTTTGGCAATCTAGATGGAAAGTGTAATAACGGTTGCTTCAGATAGGACACTTTTGCTTTGTGGCCTCTTTTGGTTATGGTTACGGCTTCTGTGGCGTATACATTCTTCCTTGGACGGGACGACGATCTGTCGCAGGATTACTCATTATTGCCAATTGACTCGACTGGAGAGCAACGTGAAATGAAGTGTTTTGCTCAAGAACACAATGCGTCGCCCGGTCCAGGAATCGAAACCACAATCTTACAGTCATGAATCCAACACCCTGAGCACTAAACCACGTGCCTCCACCACTGCTAAGCCATGCACTTCCACTCAGCACCTCTTACGACCCGCACTAATTTACACTATTGTACAGGTGTCTGTATTTCATGTGATTATTTAAACAAATTTAATACTTGTTTAATTTAGAATGTGTTGAGTATGGTGACCAACCCTGTTTCGGAAAAAATCGGTAATCCGGGAAGACTCTGCAACAAAAGTTGCCGGGAAATCGATGGTATACCTTTACTTAGTTTTTAACAAAATACTGAAATAGTTTGCTGTTATTGGTTTCAAATTTTGGCAAAAAGCCAGGAATTTTGGGGGAGGGTGCTAGTCAATTACATCGGCCCCAGTGTTCAACTGGTACTTAATTTATCGACCCCCCACCGAAAGGATTGAAAGGCAAAGTCGACCTCGTCGGAATTTGAACCCACAACGTGCAGATAGACGAAATACCTATTTCTGTACTACCCACAAAGGGCTAAACACAGAGGGAACAAACAAGGACAGACAAACGGATTAAGTCGATTACATCGACCCCATTGCGTAACTGGTACTTATTTAATCGACCCCGAATGGATGAAAGGCAAAGTCGACCTCGTCAGAACTTGAACCCAGAAGTTGCAGATAGACGAAATACCTATTTTTTTACTACCCACAAGGAGCTAAACACAGAGGTAACAAACAAGGACAGACAAACGGATTAAGTCGATTATATCGACCACAGTGCGTAACTGGTACCTAATTTATCGACCCCGAAAGGATGAAAGGCAAAGTCGACCTCGGCGCAATTTGAACTCAGAACGTAGAAGAAGACGAAATACCTATTTCTTTACTACCCACAAGGGGCTAAACACAGAGAGGACGAACAAGGACAGACAAACGGATTAAGTCGATTACATCGACCCCAGTGCGTAACTGGGACTTATTTAATCGACCCCGAAAGGCAAAGTCGACCTCGGCGGAATTTGAACTCAGAACGTAGCGGCAGACGAAATACCTATTTTTTTACTACCCACAAGGGGCTAAACACAGAGGGGACGAACAAGGACAGACAACGGATTAAGTCGATTATATCGACCCCAGTGCGTACTGTACTTAATTTATCGATCGCGAAAGGATGAAGGCAAATCGACCTCGGCGGAATTTGAACTCAGAACGTAACGGTAGACGAAATACAGTTACGCATTTCGCCCGGCGTGCTAACGTTTCTGCCAGCTCGCCGCCTTAATGGCTGCTGTTATTAATGTTGCATGTTGATTTAGCGAAAGCAACATATAAACACATTAAAATAACGATTGATTTATATATATATATCAGGTCTTCTTATACAGCCGATATTTTAAACTTCTGTCATTTCTACGCCCCTACTAATACACTTTTTAAAAAGCTACGTCTTCAGCTAATCTTGTTTACTCATTTATTGCACAAGAAATAGCTTCCATATTCAGAATAATAAGTAGAAACTAAGCCTGCTGCATTAAACATTAACGAAACCTTTGATAAAAGCGCAAATCTATGGATTACGATTATACTAATCATTCTTGAGTTGGAAATTCTCTCACAGCTCAAAACATTATCCTGCAGTAATTAAATGAATAACACGAGATGTATCTAATTTTGATGTATATTACTTAGTGTTGTTTGTTTAAGCTTAACGAAATCTGATGAGACTTCAAAAAAGGTGAAAACAAAAATACACGTAATGTTTGCCGTTATTACGGCTGTATCGATTGCTCGTTTTATTATTAGAAAAACGGATTTAACAGTTTCGTTTATGTGGTTCGTCTTGATAACAACTCTGAATAACTTTCATATTATTTTTTTCCAGTTATGTATAGGGAGATTTGAAACCGGTTCTGCAAGCAGACGACT